>NW_027187360.1:19483033-19513395 GCF_028583685.1 Petaurus breviceps papuanus | reverse complement strand
AAAAAAAAAAAAAGAAGATACATTGCCATCTGATTTGTTGCTATACTTACCAATGCACATAAAAAAAAAAAAAGAAGATACATTGCCATCTGATTTGTTGCTATACTCTGAAGAAGCTGCCAGGCATTCAAACTCTATTGCAGAGAATGCAACTATGATGGGCGGACCATGTTTTTCAAATACCAAACATGTGCTTGCCCAAAAGACCATTTTATGGAGAACTCACACAGGGCAAGCGCACACATGGTGGTCAAAAAAACTGATACAGAAAACTCTCAAGGTCTATCTTTAGAACTTTGGAATTGATTGTGTGACATGGGAGACACTGGCAAAGGACTGCTTAGCATGGCATGCCCTCATCAGAGAAGGTGCTATGCTCTGTGAGCAAAGCAGAATTGAAGTAGCTTTGTCAAAGGAAACACAAGATGCACAAATTTAGAGAACTCACCCCAAATGTTCACATGGACTATTTGTGCCTGACCTATGGTAAAGCCTTTGGAGCTCTTATTTTTCTGATCAGCCACAGTCAGATCCATTGTAATTTGACTCTAACATAGTTATGTCATTTTGGTCCTTTTCCAGAATGAAAAACATCCATATGCTGAGGGCCACTAGACCTTCCCATCTGACTTACAGCTGATACTTCCTGTGTGTATTGTCTCTCCCTTTTAGAATATGAGCTCTTTGAGAGCAGAAAGTGACTTGTCTTTCTGTTTATATCCCTAGTATTTAACATAGTACTTTGCAATAGTAATCACTTAATAAAGTGAATACTTTTAAATCCATTCATTCATACTGCTACTTACATACTACATATATACATTCATACTACATACATATACTCATTAGTCTATCTATATATCTATACATACACACACATACAATGAAATATTTATCTACAAAAGTTAGTACGCTATTTCTTTAACAATAAGACTTCTGGGCTCAGGACTTTAGTCTAAGCATTCCTGTGCTATTTCCTTCCATTCGTATTGGAGAAAGGATGCCAAACCCCACCAGACTGTTTTCTTGTGCTGGTTTCTAAGCACTTGTGGAGAAAAAGTCCTTATAAGGATGAAAGCAGGATTGCTTATGTAGACTGGTCAAAAGTGAGGCTAAACCCAGGAAAGTTTAGAGTGATCAAGTGGTAGGAATGGTATGTTAGATAGGGACAGGTCTAGATTTGGGATTTCATTAGTATTGGGAACTTTCAGGTGAAGAAATTTCCTCTACCTATTCATGTCACTCACCACCTTCTCTTCACCTTTGCCTCAGAGAGTTGCTTAGAACACTAAGACAAGTGTCTTGCCCAGCTAAACATGGCCTGGATGTGTTAGACCCCATTGTCTTCCTAGCTTGGAGGCTCACTCTCTATCCATTATGCCTCAATAGAAAGAACACTAAATTTGGAGTCAGAAGACCTAGGCACATTTTTCTCTGCTAGTCATCTGTCTAACTTTGGGCAAGTTCCTTATTCTCTCTGAATCTGTTTCCTCATCTGTAAAATCAAATGATTAAACTAGATGAGGGCTAAAGTTCATTCTAACTTGCAACTTTCTGATACTGGGGCAATCTAATACTCATCCACCCAGATGGCATTGATGAAACCTAGTCAGCTCTCTGTTATAGAGGTCTTGACTGTATTTCATCAAAGTAGGTCTTCCCATATAAATATCCTTATCATTACCCTAAAAGAAACTTCAATTTATCATTCATTCAGAAGTTGGCACAAGACCCAAAAATTTCACTCATCTGGTGCCTACTCTGAGAAGTTGCTTAAGGTAACAGGGAAGAGGAAGTCTCTAAATGCTGTTGAGTGGGGAAAAGACAAAAGCATCTGATATAAATTAGAATGTCCACAAACAACCTCCAAAAAAATATATATACCTTATGTTATTTTTAATTGAGTGCTATGATAACAGCTATCATTTATATAAAGCTTTATGATTGCAAAGGGCTTTACAGATATTATCTCATCTGAATTTTACAACAACTTTGAGGTAGGTATTATTATTACTCCCATTTTATAGATGGGGAAACTGAGGGTGATAAATTAAATGGCTTGCCCTAAGTCACACAGTAGTAAACATTTAAGGTAGAAGAATTGGAACTTGTCTTCTTGACTCTGTCAGGCACTCTGCACCTCACCACCCATCTGGGTCATATAAAAGATATCTCTAACTCAATATTCCCTACCAGGCAAATCCCGTACAAATATATTCATGATTTTCATTAGTATTCATGGGACTTTGAGGGTTTTTCCATGATTTATAAAACTCACAGTAATTGTGAATGGTAATGTATAATGGTGTCAATGTTACACAACAAACACCTTCCATATTACATCCTTGGGTTTTCTGCTCATTACAAGAACCTAATGAAAATAATTGAAGACTGGATTCCATCATGCATAGAAAGTGTTTTATAAAGCATGAGAAACATAAACATCCTCAAACCCTTTAAAGTATGATGCTTTAGAATCAAATATGGCTCTCCAGAATATATACACCCATATATCTCTCCCCAATATTTAGCTCATTAATTTGAGTGGAAATATTGTATTGCAACTACATCTTACCATTCATACAATTCTGGGGCAAAGTGCTTTTAAAATACACTTTGTGGTATGTTTAAAGTGATTCATGAACTAACTACTCAGCTACCATTTCATAATCTCTACCAACATCAACTAAATTTATGTCTTTAATGAAAAATGAGGTTGAATTTTCTAAAATTAGACTTTAGTATGACCCTTCAAAAAGTCAGAGACCAGAGGAATGTGGATTAGAAGTAAAGCTCTTTAATGGGCTGGAGTGAGAAGTCAGTTATTGCAACTCTGGCTATAGAACACGATACTAAGAAAGATGGAATCATTTGAAAGTCTGAAGATACTTAACAATCATTCAGCTTTGGAATAAAAACAATGGATTTCTAGATGTCAAAGAAGATGCTAGACCTTGAGAAGGAAAAAAGATATGCTGTCATCCTTTATTAGAAGGAGATAACAGCCTTGGCTGGCTGAAGTAAATCAAGAACATTCCAGTCTTTCACCCATTCCAAACAAATAAAGCCAGACCCAGGAGTAAGATAAATTCCTTTGGAAGGCTTCATTGCCTTATCTTGTCTAAGATAGAGAACAAAAGTAGAAAATGAGAGAACATGATTATCTATTGAATTTAAGTGTTTCTTTCTTGGTTCCATCCATGATCATTTAGCCAACTGTTTTGGTGACTCTTTTCAAATACCAAAATGTGGACTCTAGAGTCTTGGCTGACAATTTTCACTTCATGAATACTTGGTATATTCCTCCCATCCTCAGGAGGTGCCTCCCACATGGAATTTTTATTTTATTTTTGTTAACATCAAAGGACATCAATCTGTCAGATGTCATTGCAACTTTTCATCCCAACTGCCACAGTCACAAACATACAGATATGGGATTTAATCCACATATTTACAGACTTGTTCAACATGGGCATAGTTGTCTGTGTGTCCATATGTTCTGCTTGTGTTGGTCTGAGATGCTAAGTCTGAATGGGCAAACACTGGCTTTCTGTAATTGGCTTGGCACAGACCCCAACATAGCATCATGAACAGAAAAGTGCTTAATCAAAGCTATGAGCAGGAGGAGGGGGATGGCTTTAGGGTGGGAGCTCAAGAAAAATTCATTGATTGATAATTCTGTTTACAAAGGCTTAATAAACTAGAAAATAGGGGCAGCTAGGTGTTGCAGTGAGTAAAGCACCAGGCCCCCTAGTCAGGAGGACCTGAGTTTGGATCCAGCCTCAGATACTTAACACAAAAATATTAGCCATGTAACCTTGGGCAAGTTACTTAACCCCAATTGCCCTCCAAAAGGCAAAAAAGCAAAAACAAAAACCCTGGAAAATATACAAATCTAAAAGGGGAAAGTTTGCTCTTCTGATTTTTTTATCTACTGAAGTCCTACTCATTCAAAGGCCAGGTCAAGTGCCTCCTCATCCACGAAGTCTTCTCTGACTGCTCTGACTGTGCAGACTCATTCAAGTAAATGTTTTAAAAGTACCTTAAGAAACATATAATTGGATTTGTTGAAGTGCCTACTGAACTTCAGTACAGAGAAGTTTTCTAGACTACCAGGAAGATACAAAGTTTTGAAGGACATGGCTCCTGCTGCCAGTGGAACTTACTGTGGATGGATAAGACATATTCACAGATAACTATAATACCAACTAAAATAAAAGCATGATAAGTCTACAAGAGGCATGAAAGAAAGTGCTATACAGGATCTGAAGGGGAATGATGCTTTCCACAAGGGGTATAAAGTAAGGTTCCATGGAGGAGATATCAAGTTTTAAAGGAAAGGAATTTAACACATAAAGAGGGATTGGTAGGATAGTTTAGGTATTCATTGCAGAAAGAACAAATACATACAGGTAGGAAAATAGAGGGCATACTTAAGGACCAAGAATAATACAGTTTAGTTCAAATGTAGGATACATGGAGGAATACAAGGCAAATAAAGTTCAGTAGCTTGCAGAGCTTGAATTTAAGGTCAAGGAATTTGAACTTTATTTGGTAGGTAACAGGAAGGCACTGAAAACTTTTGAGTAGAAGGTGACATGGACAAGCATAAGGAAGGATTAATCAGATATTGGTATGCAGGATTCATTAGAGGAGAAAACAGAGAAGTTCTCCCCATTAGGGGGAACAATGCAATAGTCTAGGCAGTTGGTAATGAGGTCTTGCAGTAATGTGGTATCAGTGGGAACAAATGCCTATAACGGTTGCTGACAAGCTGAAACTGTTAGGATAGGACTAGACATGAAAGGTGAGGGAGAGGGAAAGGTAAAAAAATGATCCCAGTGTGTTCCTAACACAAGGGATTGGGTGGTAGTGGTACCACTGATAGGAGTGAATCTGGAGAGAAAGAGAAGAGTTGATTTCAGGGGATAATAAGGTCAGTTCTGGAAATGTTGAGTTTGAGTCCTGGTGGGGCATCCAGGTAGAGATGTATTACAGGCAATTGGAGCTATAGGTCTAGAGCTCAAAAATATGAAGGAAGACACTATTTGCATCCAGAGGAAGAACTGATGAAATGATTTTACACATATGTTTACATACATGCACACAAATATACCTATTTGGGTCTAATGGTAGCCATCTCTAGGGCAGAGTGGGGAGGGAAGAAAAAAAAGAAATTTACATGACAACTTTATTATTTTTAAAAGGAATAACAAATTGTACACAATCGATATTCAGTTTCATGTGCAATCTTTTTATTATACTGTTATGGAAATTCTTGTTTCATTTCATAAATTTAAAATTAAATAAAATAATAAATTTTAAAGAGATACCTGGAGATAGAGATCTGGGAATCATTTTGATTAGAGGTAGTAGAAGAAGCAGTGGGAGTGAATGGCCCTGCCAAAAGAAAGAGTACAAAGAGAAAAGAAGAGGAGAGACCCTTAAAGAAAACATTTAGGTCATTCAGTCAGTAAGCATTGATTAAGCCCCTACTATGTGCTAGATACTGTGTTAAGCACTGGAGATATAAAAAGAGGCAAAAGACTGTCCTTGCCCTCAAGTTCACCATCGAATGGAAAAGATAATAAAAATATATATATAAAGAAAGTTCTCTCTACATAGAGGATAAATAGGAAATAATTGAGAAGGAAGGAACCAAAATTTAGAGGCACTGGGAAAGGCTTTCTATAGAAGGTGGGATTTTAGTTGGGACTTGAAGAAAGCCAGGGAAGCCAGTAGGTGGGGCCAAGGAGGGAGAGTGCTCCAGGCATGGCAGACAACCAGTGAAAATGCCTGGAGCCAAGATATGGAATGTGTAGCTCATGGAACAGCAAGGGAGCCAGAGTGACTGGATTGAAGAGTGCATGGCAGGGAGTAATGTCTAAGAAAACAGGAGAAATAGGAGGGGGCTTGGCTATAAAGGGCTTTCAATGCCAAATAGGGGATTTTATATTTGATTCTGGAGGTTATAGGGAACCACTGGAGTGTGGTGGGAGAAAGGGGTGGGGGGGAGTGTCATGGTTCAACCTGTGCTTCAGGAAACCTACTTTTGTAGTTGAATGGAGGATGAGTTAGAGTGGGAAGATATTTGTGGTATGCAAACCCACCAGCAAGCTATTGTAATGGTCTGAGCATGAGGATACTGCACCTGGGATTGTAGCAGAAAAGGGGGTATATTCTAGAGATGTTGCAAAGGTAAAATTGATTGGCCTTGGAAAGAGATTGGATGGGGGGGGGCAGTAAAAGACAGTGAGGAGTTAAGAATGATACCTAGCTTGTGAGCCTGTAGTAGAGAGAGAGAATGGTGGTGCCTTTGACAGTAATGGGAGAGTTAGGAAGGGGATAAGGTTCAGGGGAGAAGATAATGAGTTCTACTTTGGACATACTGAGTTTAAGATATCTATAGTGAAGGGCTGGGAAGAGGATTAGGAACGAGTGAAGGAGGGGAAAGAGAGGTTTTCACTCTAGAGAGAGAACCAGGAGAGTCTCTAAAGCTAAGGAAAAGGGAGAATCCAGTTGAGAAGTCATAGATCAAAAGGCTTATCTCCCCATTTACACTATAAACTCTTTCCTAAATCACTGACTGCCTCTTTAACATTTACAACTAGATCTTTCACCAAAAAATGCATCCACTGTCTTAATTTTTCTATTTCTTTCAAGGTCATCTCCATTCTTCTAGTTGCCTAGCTTTGCAGTCTCAGTCACCCTCAACTTCTCCCTATGCTTTAGCCCAAATATCCAATCAGTTCCTAAGTCTTGTTGACATTATCTCCACAACATATCTGGCATTTGTTCCCTTCTCTCCACTTACATAGCCACCTCCTAGTTCAGGCTCTAATTTTTGGAGAGACTATGGCATTAGCCTCCTAATTGGTCTCTTTGCCTCCAGCCTCTCCCCTCTGTAATCTATCCCCCACACAGATGTCAAGATGATTTTCCTAAGGCACTGATTTGACCATGAAACTCCCCTGCTTTGTAAGCCCTGGTAGTATTTTATTACTTCTAGAATCAAATATAAACTCTTCTCTTCATCCTTTAAAGCCTTTGACAATCTAGCTTCAGCCGACTTTCTAGGTTTATTATATATCACTCCTCTTCACAGACTTAACAGTAAAACTGACTCACTTGCTGCTCCTCATACAAAACATTCCATTTTCTATTTCCATAATTTTCCAATGGCTGTCCCTTGTACCTGGAAAGTACTCCTGCCTCTCCTTCCTCTCTGAGAGTACTTAGTTTCTGTCAATGCTCAGCTTATACTCCACTACCAACATCAGGCTTTTCCTGGTCTTCCTAGCTGCTAGTACTTTCCCCATTCAACCAGAATTACCTTGCATTTTATATATTGTTAGTATATATGCTGCATCAGATCATATGTGTATAGATACTGCTTTCTCTGATAGAATGGAAGCTCCCTGAGGGTAGGTACTGTTTCATATTTGTCTATGTATCCTCAGCTCTAGAGATGATTCCTAGCACAGAGCAGTCGCTTAATAAATGAAAGTTGATTGAAGGACTGTGTCATAGCTTTGCATCTCCTTGACTAAGATAGGCATATAATTGCAAACCTAATATTGACATAATGATCAAGTGAACAAATAAGGGGGGAGGGTCCATGCAGATCTTTTAGTAACTCTGGGCATTCCCTCTTGGAATAGGCATCTTGGAAACCTGCGCAAATACCACTACATTGGCTATGAGAAGACTTGTTATCCTTTCTCAGGTGCTTTTCATGACCCTGGCAGGGATAAGCTCAAGGCCTCACCTGCTCAGCTGTCAGGATGCCATTGGCCTCCATGGTTGGCTAACAGAGAGAACTTGTATACTTGGTCAAACTCGAGCCAAACCATGGGGAGATAAGAATGAGGAGGAATTTGGAATGGGCAGCATGGTATGCCAATGTACCTTGTTCCCTTGACTAGTGGAGATTTGGCGAGCTTCAGTTGCTGCTGCTCTGGCATGATGATGAGCTCATTATCCATAATTGTCCCCCTGCTTAGCATTAGAAACATGAAAAGTGGCTGCACTGGAAATAGGAAGCAGCATGGGGCTGCAGGTCCCCTCTGCGAAATCTGCATTGGTGCCATTGCTCTGAATATGCTCTGTCGCATTGTTTTGTTAGCACATCAATATTTAATGCAGTTGGTGACACTCTATGTCATCAGAGTGAAGGATTGCAAGAAAGGGGAAAACAAATGAAAAGACTATATTAATAAAAGATCTGGGAGCGATGGTATCACCCATCATGTTGGCAGCCTTGGCTCTGATGTGCTCAGCCGATATTGCCCACCCTGGAATACTTAGGCCCTGGTGGTGGGAAAGTGAGTTGTGTCATCCTGTGGCATGGAAGCGCCCCCAGAAAGGAAGCACAGTAATGAATCCAGGTATTTCAGCAGAATTGCTTTCTTTATTCCCTGCAATTCTGCAGAAAAGTTGGTTATCTTCTAATAAAACAACTTTTCTTTTAAAAGAAAAAAAAGCTGCCACTGAATTGGAATTTAAACATGAAAATTGGGGGCTCTTGTTTTTAGTAGTAGCTGGCAACTGGAAGAAACTCTGAATCCACCATTTGGATGATTTATCATTTTAATTGAGATCTTTAGTAATTTTCTCCTTATTGCCAAAGCACAAGGAGACCCCAAATTCCTGGGTGTATGGAGGACTTTGATTTGCTTCATTTTACACCATTACAAACTAATGACTCAACAGCATAGTGATAGTGAATCAACAAATTGGTTGGTTATCCTTCATACTGGAAGATGACCAAGATGACCACTAGGTGGCACCAAAGTGCACAGAGCACTGGGCCTGGTGAACTCATCTTTCTGAGTTCAAATCTGTCCTCAGATACTCACTAGCTGTATGACACTAGGCAAGTCACTTATCCCTCTTTGCCTCAGTTCCTCATCTGTTAAATGTGTTGGAAAAGGAAATGGCAAAACACTCCAGTATCTTTGTTAAGAAATCCTCAAATGAGGTCACAAAGAGTCAAACATGACTTAAAAAAGATTGAACAAATGCAGAGACAATGTGTAGCTTGTTAAGACCAATACAAACTCAGAAGGCTCTACAACAGTTTGGGCACAAATAAGCCCATAGTGATAATGAATAAACAAATAATGGTTGAGGGTTTATGGTGGGCAACGAGAACTCAATACCTAGGGCTGTTGGAGGTTCAAGAAAAATAGAAATCATGGTCTATACTCTCAGTTCAAAAAACATTTTAAAGCACATGACATGCATCAGGCACCAGAGTTACAAAGGCACTATTCTAGGAAGTGGAAATATGAAGATAAAAAATGAATTAGTCCTTGCTTTCAAGGATCTTGCATTCTACTAGGTCTTAAAAGTAGGCTAGCAGATATCAGTTATAGAGAAGAAAAGGTAAGGAACAAAACAAGGCAGAGCAAAATAAAGGCCACAAATAAGGCGTACAGATGATCTGAATAGTCAGGAAACAGAAAATCACTGCAGGCTGAAGTGGAAGTCAGGAAAGGCATCCTGGAGGGAGTATGACTTACAATGGACCTTGAAGACTAGGTAGGATTCAAAGAACAATCTTAATATTATATGGAATCACAGAATCTAAGGATCATCTGAGCCATGGGTGGGAAATCTGTGGCCTCAAGGCCACATATAACTCTTTAAGTCCTCAAGTGTGGTCCTTCGACTGAACCTATTCTGTGAAGTTTAGATTCAAAGGGCCACACTTGAGTGCCTACAAGGCCATGTGTGGCCTTGAGGACATACATTCCCCACCCCTGATAGCCTAAACCCCTGCTTTTATACACAAAATTTACATACCAATAATCAGAATTGAAAGGGACCTCAGAAATTGTCTATTTCTTTATCCTTGGGAAAGTCACTTAATGTCCCTGGGCTTCAGTTTCTTCACTTGAAAATGAAGGGGTTAGATCAGATGAACTCTAAGATTCCTTCCAGTTCTGAGTCTTCGATCCTGGAATCTAGTCTGAGTAAGATTCTCTATATAATATATCCACCCATTCTTTATTTGAAAACCTTCGGTGAGGGAGAATCTACTGCTCTGTGGGGTAGCCTGTTCTACTTTTGCATAGCTCTAAAAGAAAATTTTTCCTGGCATTGTCTTAATCTGCTTCTTTTCAACTTCTGGGCACCATTGCTAACTCTGCCCTCTGAGAGGAAGCATATCAAATCTAAGGAAGGAAACTGAGCCCCAGACCAGTGAAGTGATCTATTCAGGGTCCCACAGCAAGTTACTGCATCTGTCCTGTGAAATGCTGGCTAGACACTAGTTTCCATTTTTCACTGGGCCTGTAGCAGTAAGAAGTAACCAAGGAGAATGCAGTTGGTCTGGTTCTTGATCAAAGTGATCACCTTTACATTAATTCTGTGTCCAGTCAAATCTGACCAACAGGGAAAGAGCCCTCCAGTTCCTTGTAACTGAATCAATCTCTGAACTTTTATTAACTGCTAAGTACCAAGTATTGTGCTTGGCATTAAGGTTACAAAAAGAAATGGAATCTATGTGTCACTATACTTCTAATACTGTTTCCTCTAATATACTTCTAAAACTGCATCCTCGGCTACAAAGGTACTCCTATATGTTTAAAAGGATGCCCCAGAGAGCAGAGCCCTTGGGTTTGCCTGAAAGAGATATGTAAAACACACACACACACACACACACACACACACACACATATACACGATGCTTCTCTATTTCTCCAAGAGACAGCTTTCATCAGGCAGGGTGGGGATAAGAGAGTAAATAACAACTGCTTGCTTTTTCCCATTCCCTCTGCAGTCTCATGGGATATAATTTGTTTTTGTGTGACCTTTACTTTCATAATAAGCTATGTGTTTTCCCTGTTGTCTCACTCTCCTGGCCTGAACTAACAGTAGTTCTATCCAATTCATATGCTAAGCCAGGCTTCCAGACTGGGAAGATGAGGCCCGAGTGGTCCAATGATATAAATGGAGACTGTTTACAGTAGTCAGAGTGATTTTTAGACCCATCCACAAACTTAATGTACAGTCTGGGCAAAACTCCTCAACTTTTCCCTACACCCCATCAAAAGGTCTATTGGAGGGGCAGTTAGGTGGCGCAGTGAGTAAAGCGCTGGCCCTAGAGTCAGGAGGACCGGAGTTTGGTTCTGGCCTCAGACACTTAACACCCACACAAAAAAACTAGCTGTGTGACCTTGGGCAAGTTACTTAACCCCAATTACCCTCCAAAAGGAAAAAAAAAAAAAGAAAAAAAAGGTCTATTGAAAAGCCCCAAATCAATCTTTTTTTTTTTTTTTTTGTCTTGTCAGAAGAACTGAAAAACTTCAACTGGACACTTGTTTAATAAATCAACCTTCTGATGATTTCAACTCTAAATGGGAGTAAAGTCTTATCTTGGTTTTCATCTCCTCTTAACCTCATCTAACTTCTCTGGGGGAAGGTGCCACTTTGCTAACCACACTCTCCAGGGGTAAGGAACCTGTAGCCTCAAGGCCACATGTGGCCCTCTAGGTTTTTGGGTGTGGCCCTTTGAATCCAAACTTCACAGAACAAATTCCCCTAATTAAACTGGTTGTTAACACTGTAAGTTCCACATAAGATGCTGACCTGTATTGACCCTCTACCAATGACAGCACATGTTCAGGAACCTAACCCTTAGTCAATCTACTTCCTGATTTTAGGAATCCCCTTAATTAAAGGATTTGTTCTGTGGAGTTTGGATTCAGTCAAAGGGCCATACTTGAGAACCTAGAGGGCCACATGTGGCCTCAATGCTACAGGTTCCCAACCCTCAGCCAAAGGGAATCTGAAGTATTTGGGAGTTTGAAATTCTGGTGCGTGCGTGCGTGTGCGTGAGAGAGAAAGAGAGAGAGAGACAGACAGAGAGAGAGAGAGAGAGAGAGAGAGAGAGAGAGAGAGAGAGAGAGAGAGAGAGAGAGAGAGAGAGAGAGAGAGAGAGAGCGCACTCCTTTGTTCTTTATCTCTTCCCTCTTAGTGATCTGCAGGAGCAAAAAAGCCTTTGTAACCAACACTAACTCTCCCTCTCCTGGTATGTTTTGTTGCCACATTGCCTCTGGAATTTGCTTTCCTAAAGCTCTCATCCTCAGTAGATTAATATTCCCTTTTCATTAGGGTTCTGCTGCTGGGCTTCCACATTCCTCCATCCTTGCTTCTTGAACCCAGAAATGGACCCTCCTCTCCTATACTGCAGAAATGTCCTCAGACTCTCTTTCCTAGGGTGACCTAGAATCCCAGACTCTTTCAATCTCAGAGTTTCTCTGTATTTAACAACCAGTTTTCCAGAAAAGCAAAAAAAAAAATGTATGCACAACACAGTTTTATGTTAAATCTACATTAACATTTTCTCCATGTCTTTCATAAGTCTAGACAATCAACAAAACAATAAATCAAGCTCTGATTTACCAAGTGTAAATGCCCACACTGGCTTAAGCACATCCCTGGTTGGAAGGGATTTAGGGGATAATTTAGTCCAACCCTCTTCTGTATCAGAGAGGTACCATGGTATAGTGAATAGAGAACTAGGTTTAAAGCCAGGAAGATCTGGGTTCAAAATCTACATATGATATATACTGGCTGTATGACTGCGCAAGTCACTTAACCCTTCAGTGCTCTAGGCAACTCTCTAAGAGATGAGCTCCACAGAAGATGCTGACCTGTGTTGTCCCTCTACCAATGACATCATAGGTTCAGTACCTACTCCTTAGTCCATCTGCTTCCTGATTTCAAGAATCTCTTCTGTAGCAATCTCTCTCCTCTACTTTCCATTTATTGGACTCTATCCCCTTTCTTCAAAAATCTCTCCTCATTTATCTTCTTCCTCTTTTAGTTGCCCCCCCTGACGACCTTTCTCTTCTTTACCTTTCTCACAGTCTTCCCCAACTACAGCTTCAGCTGACTGAGCTGTTCAATTCATTAAGAATATGACACTGCCTCCCAGAAAATTTCAAAGCTAGTTGAACTTCACTGATTTGAAATTTATTCATAGAACTGCATCTTTGGGAATTTTTTTCCCTGTTTCATTAACTAATCTCTAAAAAAATAAAATTATCTGAGTCAATAGCCCATTTGACTGTCAACGCCTTCCCCTGCCTGGTCCACTGATCTTGCTTTAGAAGGATGGTAGAGGCCTAGAGCACTTTCTGATACATTGTCTGATACTCAGAAGTCAAGATGTTTGCTCTTTTTCCAGGGAATATATGACATTGCTCCAGTTCAGCCGGGAAAAGTTAGAGTGGGTTTTATGGTTTTAAGAGGCTAGGGTTACTGTTATGAACTCAAGAAAGGAGATATTTAGAGGGTAGCTAAAAGACTAAAGTCTGAGAGAATATAGAAAGCAGTGGGTCACAGCAGAAAAAGTTGAGTTGAGACTGGGTGTTAAAACCACCTCTGTAACCAATCCTCTGTGTGACTTTGGGAAAGACATCACTTTTCTAGGTCACGGTTTCTTCATCAGACAAGAGTGGATAGTAACATCTGCCTTCCCCACCTTACAGGCTCATTGTGAGGCTCAAGAATATGTAAGAACATGTTTTTTAAATTGCTAAGTAGTTTTTATCTGTATGGCATTATTTTAAAGGACAAACTTTTGTCTAATCGGTCATTTTCCAGGTTGACGGCAGTTTCCCTCCCTCCTCCAATTATTCATACAAGTAAGACAGAGTGGGATAAAATACTGTATTTGGAATCAGGGAGACCTGAGTGCAAATCCTACCTCAGACACTTACTAGTCGTGCAACCTTGGACAAGTCACAGGTTAACTCCTCTTAGTCTTAGCTTCCTCATCTATAAAATGGGGATAATAGTACTTATCTTACAGGGTTGTTGTGAGGACCAAATGAAAGGATATATACAAAATGCTTTGCAACCCTTAAAGCACTAACTATATAGTAGCTATTATGATCATTATAGATCTAGAATTGGAAGGAGTCTCAGAGGCTATCTAATCCAACCCTCTCATTTTACAGATGAGGAAACTGAGGTTCAGGGAGGTCAAGTAACTTATTCCAGGGCACACAGCTAGTAAACACCAGTCACATTTGAACCCAAATCTTCTACTGCCAAAGATAGTGATCTCTGACCTGTATCACACTTCCTTCTTCCTAGGTTGAGACACCAAAGTCTCTGGTAGGATGGGTTGTCACCTTTAAAAAACAATTTAGCAAACAGATATTAAGTATGTGTTAAACTATGGTAGACACTGTTGATGAGAAGATAAAAAACAAACCAATATGGCTCCCATTCTTAAGGAGCTTATCATCTGTACTACTAGGGAAGAGGCATGTATAGGATAGCTAAGCTATAACTCAGATGGTAACTAAGTACACAAGAGACTGAACCAGCTGTATGAGGATTAAACAAGGGATCACTTCTAGCTGCAGGCAGGGGAGATGTCAGGGAAAAATTCATAGAGGTCATGGATTTGAGGCAAGAGAAGGATCTAAATAGGAGGAGGGTGGAGGGAGTTTGTTTCAAACATAGAGGAAAGCATATGAAAGAGGAGAGGACAAGAGGATCCTCATTCCCACAATTAATTTCCTTGAAATCTCTGTCTTTTCCATTCTCTTCCATTATACTTCATTCCATTCCATTCAGCTCAAATCAGTTTAGTTCAAGGACCATTTATTAAATGCCCCCTCTGTACCAGCATTGTCCTATGTTCGGGGAATGTAATTACGAAGCTCTCAAGGAGCTTGTTGTTCAGTTGTGCCCAGCTCTTTGTGGCCCCACTTGGGGTTTTCTTGGCAAAGATCCTGGACCAGTTTGCCATTTCCTTCTTCAGCTCATTTTAAAGATGAGGAAACTGAGGCAAACAGGGTTAAGTACTTGCCCGGGGTCACCCAGCTAGTCAATGGCCATGGCCAGATTTAATTTCAGGTTTCCTGGACTCCAGGCCCAGCGTTCCATCTACTGTGCCACCTAGTTGCCCATATATGTCTTATGCAGCCTTAAAGAGGTTCAAAGAATGCAATGTAGCTTTCTGCACAGGTCATTGTTCTCTCTGCCCTCTGAAATGGAGATAACTCCCTCAGTTGTGGGTTGTTCTAAGGATCAGACAACAGAAATCATAGTATGCTAAAGCTAGCTTGGATCATAGGACCATAGTGTCATTGTTTTAGAACTAGAAGCAATCATAGCATCATAAGACCAAAAAGTTAGAGCTGAAAAGTCATATAGCTCAACTTTATCATTTTATGGATGAAGAAACTGAAGTCCAGGAAAGTAAATGACTTGTCCAAGGTCACACAGGTAATAAGTGGCAGGGCTGGAATCCAAATCCACCCTCAAGGAGGTTATACTCTAGTTGGGAAGACTAAGATAGATAATCTATAAAATAATGGTAAATATTATAAGGTAAATTATAATTGCTTAATAATCTATGCTATAAATTTGGGGTTCTAAACCTGGGGGCCTATAAACATTTTAAAATATTTTGATAACTATTTCAATAAAATTGATTTCCTTCTTAATTTATGTATTTTATTTATAATTTATGTATTTTATGCACTTAAGTAAATGCACAGGTCCCCAAGAAAGGATCTATAGACTTCACAAATCTGTTCAAAGTATCCATGACCCCCAAAAGGTTAAGATCCCTTGTTCTAAATTTTATAGAATGCCAGAGAAGGAAACAAATAGTCAGGGAAGGCTCTAGGAGATGTAATTTGTCCTGGGCTTTGAAGGATGGATAGAATGAGAGGAAAAAGAGGGAGGAGGTAATTTTAGGCAGGGATTCTGACATGTTCAAAGGCACAAAGATGGGAATAGGGAGTAGACCATGGCAGACAATGAGACCAGACTGAGTGAAGCAGAGGTGTACGTTAGGGTAAAGTTGGTTATGTACGGTAGGGTCATATTATGGCAGGCTTTAGGCCCAGGAAGAGAAGTTTAGAATTGATAATGGTAGCAAACCAATAGTCATTAACAGTTGTTAGGCATAGGTGTTGCATGATGATTGTTCACTGAGAATTCAAAATTCCTACTGAATTGTATAGTGATTTAAAGGTAGTTCTTAAAAGCCAAAAGAGTCCGCTGACATCTTAGTGCGTGTGGACATGGCCTTTGTTTTTCAGAGGCTATGCCAGCCTCAGTGTCTAGGTCCCAAAGTCTAGCTACTACTGCCATCCTGGAGAGGTATTGAGTTCAGTTCCAGCAACAGCCTGTGCCTGCTTTTTGAGGACCAGACTAGTTAAGTATGGAGATTCTTGTCACTGGAAGCCTAGTCATTTGGTGAGGAGTTCTTTAGCCATAGCAAACCATGAAACAGTGATAGTGGTGGCAGAGAGATAGAGGAGAGCAAGACGTATAAGAATCCCTAGATTTTCAGACCATCTATAAATATGAACTCAACTGTTAGAACTCAAAATGTGAGGTTCTTGTTCATTGACCAATGAACATAAACACCACTGGAGGATTATAGCAATCTGGGTGTTCTCACTATGAAACTAGAAGACAGACAGAAGTTGCAGTTAAATGGGAGGTGAATTCATAGATTTTCCTTGGAAAGGCAAGAGAGAAGTTCATTTTATCATGCATCCAAAGGAACCAAGAAATATCATTTCATGAAACAATTGTTCATCTTGTATGATAATGCTCATGATAAATATTTGCAGAAAAGACCCCCATAAAATGATAATTTATGTGCCAACATCTGTTTCAGAGGATAAAGATGTAGAGAAATTCTATGAAGAATTTGATAATACTCTCCAAATTAAATCAACTTTGATATTTAGTGACTTCAGTGCTGAGGTGGGAACATGCAAGGACAGCCAAAAATATGGTTCAGGAATAAAGAATGAATGGGTCATGAATATTTTCTTCAAGAAAAAATCCCCACAAGGCATTGGACATGATAAGCATTGAATGGTGTCAGTAAAATTAAATTGATATTTTTCTAACAGACAGGAAACAACTCATTGTTGACATGGGAGTCAGTTGTGGAGTGTCAACCCACTGACTTGCTGGAGAAGAGATGAAAATTAGAAGAAATTTAAAAACGAAAAAAGTATCCAAGGGTATTAAGAGAGTTGCCTAGAGCACTTGGAGTTGAAATGTCTTTTCCAGGATGACACATACAGCATATGTAACAGGGACAGAATTTGAACCTAGGTTTTCCTGCCTTTGAGGCTAGCTCTCTATCCATTGTACCATATTAAATAGCCCATTACCTCTCAAAATCAAGTTATTGACAACAAAAAATGGGAACTAGAAGAAAGGATATCAATACTAATCATAGCAATTTTATACAGTTTAACCAATGTAAATCAATTGTCAAATTGAGATCAAAAGGGCCCCCAAATCACTTTAAAAGAGTTTGGATTAATGGATGGGCAGCTTAGACACAGTAGATAGAAAGCAGCATTGAAGTCAGAAAGACCTGGCTCTGACACATACTGGCTGTGTGCCCCTAGGCAGGTCACTTAACCTTCTACTGCTCTAAGTCTGAGGTATCAAGCACCCTGAAGCCTAAAACACTCAGTAAGGCCTGAACTAGATTAAAATGTAATTAGGAAATATTTAACAAAATAAACAAAAAAATATATAATAAAACATAAAACAGAAGTAATATTAATTTGTGGTTTTCTAAGTCATTATGTGCCCACAGGGATTCTCATGTATGGTTCAGTGGCCCTTTTTCTATTTGAATTTGACAGCATTGCTCTGGCCAACTGTGGGAAACCCCAAGTTTCAAAGAAAGTGCTGTTTTACATTAGTAGAAGGAGTTCCCCTCACCTGGGAGTTCCTTCTACCAAAGAACTCACAAGTCTATCTCCTACCTACAAAGGAAAAAACAAAAACAAGTGAATGAAGATCTATCTCTCCTGGTGGTTACCAATTTCTTTTTGATTATATACTTTTAGTAACAAAAACATTTTGAGCATGCAATCCCAATGTGTATATTTACTTATCTATAAAATTATACAATGGACTACTGTACTAATAATTATGAACATTGTAAAACAGACTAAGAGCTCCTTGAGAATCTGAACTATTTTTTATTTTTTTATATCTCTGGTGCTTAACAATGATGTTTGGCATACTCAGTATGTGCTTAATAAATGTTCATTGACTGACTAATATAACTAAAAAAGAATGAAATGAAGGTGAAATAATATTGATCCTCCAGTCAACTGGGAGCCACTGGTGTTTATTTAGTAGAAGAATGACATGGTCAGACTTGAACTTTAGGAAAATCACTTTGGCCGCTGTATGGGAGATTGATTGGAATGAGGAAGAGCTTTGAGGCAGGGAGATCAATCAGGAGGCTATTTCAAAGGTTCAGGCAAGAGGTGATGAGGACCTGAAATAAGGTAGTGGCCATGTGAGAAAAGGACAGGATGTGAGAGAGGAGGAGGGAGAAGTGAGAACAGTTTGAACAGGTGCATGTCGGGGGAGGGAAAAGGAGGAGTTGAAGATGACACCAAAGTGCGTGAAAACCTGGGTGAATGAAAGGGTGGTAGTGATAATAACAGGGAAGTTTGGAAGATGGGTTCATTTGATGGGAAACATGATGTAATGATATCTGCGATTCCCATCACAGGCCATTCACAGGCCTACTCATCCTGTATGCCTCATTCTGTTTCACTGAAAATGGAAAGGTCTCCTTCTCCTACCAAATAACACCACTGGAAAGGACATGATTGAGGGGCGCTGGGGGATCTAGAATTTAGGGTTATTTAAACATTGGACAGAAAATGCCTGTGGAATCAAAAGAAAAATATAAAGAGGGGGTAGTGATGTTTTAGATCCAAATTTCCCAATCCTTTCTCTCCTTTCCCAGAGAGAGTAAAATTCCTCTTTCCTCCTTGCAATATAACTTGATCTACTAATTGATATTTTAATTTCCTAACTACTTCCAGTTTCTCCAAAATTACTGACATGACAAGTTCAGAACAGAATAGTTTAGGGAAGCAGATTGTAAATGCTTAAAACTGCAAGACGTAATTATGAATACCAAGTGTACTACTTATTGGGGAGAAACTGCATGCCAAGTAGCTGAAATTAAAATTCTCTCAACATAAAACCATCTCTGAACAACTCCAGGAACCTGAAAAATCCCAGGGTTTTTTCATACATTTCTGGTTTCCCAGGGAGGTTAACTCTTTGAATATACACTCTTGTTTCCAAAACATTTACCCACTGTAAAAATGGGGAAATCCATAACTCCCTTGCTATCTTCATGAGACTCCTGGGAGGTTTAGACAAGATAATGGGTGTCAAAGTGCTTTCCAAGCATAGGGCTTCATTCAGGCAGTTTTGTGATGCAGTAGATAGTACTGGACATGGAGCTAGGAAAATACCTAAGTTTGGATCTTGCCATAGACACATATCAGCTGTGAGACCCCAGGCAAATCATTTATCTTCTGTTAGCCTCAATTTACTCACTTATAAAATGGGAAGAAAAAGGGAACAAGCATTTATTAAGCATCTTCTGCTGTGTGCCAGATACTATGCAAAATGCTTTACAAATATTTCTTATTTGATCCTCACAACAGCCCTGGTAGGTAGGTGCTATTATTATCCCTATTTTACAGTTGAGAAAACTAAGGCAAACAGAGATTAAGTGACTTACCCAGGGTCATACGTAAATGTCTGAGGTCACATTTAAACTTATATCTTCCTGATTCCAGGCCTAGCACTGTATCTACTTCAATACACACACACACACACACACAAACATCTATAGATACACATCTGTCTGTCTATCTATCTATCATCTATCTACATACACTAAGAATTTATTAAGAACCTATTGTGTCCCAGGAATTGTGCTAAGCATTTTACGAATGTCCTCTCAATTGATAATAACTGGAATAATAGCAGCAGCTACTGAACAGGTTTATTGTGAGGGTCAAAAGTGATAACTTAATGCAAAGTAATTTCCAAACCTTAAAGCCCTATCCAACTAGGTGTTGTTATTGTTGTCATATTTTCCAGTAGTAGTGATTGGTACCAGCCTATAATTGTCTAGCACTGTACCTTGCACGTAGTAGGTACACAGTAAATGTTTGTTCAGTGAATGAAGGGGCTGTAATAAATGGCCAGAATTAGGGCTGCAATCACTTTGTGGTAATAGATGACTTCTCTCTGAATATATCTAATTAGCCTGCTAAGCCCATAGACCCATATTCTTGATTTTATCAGTGGTAAGTTTTAGTCTAGTTGAGGAAAGACTGACAAGACACCATGTTGCTTTAGGCATCGAAAATGACCTAAGATTCCCACTGTTATCACAGCAAAACCAGTAATCACAAAACTTAATTCTAATAAATAGTGCTTATTTTCCCCTTTCCTAGTGTGTAAGAGTTCAGGGTGATTGCTTTCCTCCTGAGCCACCACTTTTCCTCTTCCTTTCTGACTTTAGAATGTTACTTTTCCCTTGTGATTTCCCTCTTTATTAGAGCTTCTTTTTTTCTTTCTCCTCAGTTGTTATCAATTTTCCCACTCTTGTTTGTTTTCCTGCTTCTAGGAAGATCTTAAACAATCTAACTCATGTTGATCTCCTTCCTGGACAACCTATAGAAACTGAAGCCTGTTCCATAAATACTGCCTCTTAATTATGTTCAATTCACATTATTCTCCAATTAGGAAAATTAGAGACCCACTAGTCTAAACCCTTAATATTCTTTTTAAATTTTTCCTAAAATGTTGATATCTTCTATTTTTGTATTATCTACTGTTCTGAAGATATCCTTCCCCTTTTACTCATTGAATCATTTCATTTAATAAAGAATGAAAAAAGAGAAAAACAATTCAGCAAAACTAAGCAACATGTCAACCATAACCACCATTATATGTAATATTTTACATTTACTGTTAACGACCTCTACAAGGAAAGGAAGGTGCATTTTCATGTCTTATCTTTGGGGTCAAACTTGGTTGATATAATTTCACAGCATTCAGTTTCATTTGTCTTGTTTCTGTTCTTTCCATTTATATTGTAGTCATTGTGTATATTGTTTTCTTGTTTCCGGCTACTTCACTTTGCATCAGTTCATATAAGTCTTCCCATGCTTTTATGCATTCATCATAGTAACTTCTTACACTACAGCAATATTCTATGACATACATGTACCACAACCTGTTAAATATTTCCTCAGTTGCCAGGAAATGTACTTTGTTTCAAGTTCAAGTTCTTTACTACAACAAAAAATGTTGTGAATATTTTGATTGATACATAGGACCTTTCATTTTATCATTGTTATTTTTGGGGAGTGTTTAGCAGCGCAACCTCTTAATCATTAGCCATGAGAAACTGAGGCCCAAAGACATATTGCAACTCTCCAGGTGATAAAGGTAGCAATTGGCAGAGTAAAACCTGAACCCAAGTCTTCTGATTTTAAATACAATTATTTTATGTTATATTTTATTATATTTTCTATTATGTCACCTATTATATTTATATATTATCATAAAATGCAATTAATTTATAAGCATTTGTCTTGCCTTCTCAGTTAACTCTTTTAAGCTCCTTAAAGTCTGGGACGATATCTTTCTTATATGGCTTCCAGTGCCTTGCACAGAGTTAGGTATGTGGTTATGGTCAATAGATACTTGGCAATTAACTTGATATTCATAGACTTTCTGGATGAGCCTCACCATTCAAGCAACAGTTATGTCTTCTAATGCATCAAACAAACAAAACAAATAAATACGTAGGCACTTCCAGGGCTGTTCTCAGCAGGGTACTCCTCTCAAGGCCAAGGAAATGGGAAGAGCTGGCACACAGTCAGATAGGTACCTCTAAGATGTAGCTGGGACAACAAGGTCATCACCATCACCTCCTCTAACAGTGAGATTAGGGTACAGAGGAATCAGGGAGCAGCACAAAAAAACAGTTACAGTTTCACACAGATCATCAAAAAGATACAGACACAACTGTGCTCACCCACACACATACACATTCAAAGACAAAACACCCAACAGCAAAATATTGAAGTAATTACCCTACTGTGTTACTCTTCTGACTTCAGCTTGGGTCCTGCTCCTTGCACATTCCTCTCAAAGCTCTCTCTGCATTATTAATGCTATGTCCTTGTTTGAGTTCACCAGAAAGTCCAGGTTTTTCCAACTATTATGTCCAACCCCAGCACGGAGAAGAGGCAGGTGCAGGAGTACTGAACACAGGTGGCTCCCTTTTTCCTCCCAGTAACTCAGCTGCATTGCTTTGACTACTATGTTAACAGAGGTTATCTTTGAATTAATCACCAAGTGTCCACTTCCTGTCAAATCAAGAAGTTAACAAGATCAAGCAAGTTGTCTTTTGTTTTGGGACAATGTGACAGTCATTATAGAATCTTGGAGCACTTTCTTGCATTTCCAACCCAGCTCCAAGAGCTCATTCCCAAAGGTCCTCACAAGCTCTTTTATCTAATAGCTCACATCCACAGCTGATCTGGGGTCTAAAAGACAGGCACATATGATCCTTCAGTGAGACTGAATGGAGCCTTAGCCCCAGCAGGCAGAGAAGGCAGGGAGGGGAGAAGGACTATTTGTCTGTCTCCTTGTCTGTCTCCATAGAGTCTAGCTGGAAAGAAAAGTGAAGCCCAGGGATATTTGGAGTGATACACAAGGACTAATGGATATCCAGGCTGGGAAAATGCACCAGAAAGTCTGGGCCTGTTTCATTCAGCAATGAGACCCAGTCAGCCTATTCCCTTCCCTTCCATTTTCAATCTCCCACGGAAGGGGCTGGGTTTGAGACATCAGTCCTTCACCTGACATTAGGAGCAGCTGTGGAAACTGCAGTGTTGCTTGCCACAGCTCTCCTCCCCCAACCCCCCAACAGTGATCACACCCCAGCACCTGGCCTGGGAGTTCAATTTGCAGGGCTTTGTCCTGATGTGATCCAGCGATGCAAACTGTTCTGTGCACCTGTCTGCAGCTGTGTAATCATCAACTCTAACAAGGCTTTTGCCTTTTTTTTTTCTTTTACAGGAATTTTCCCTTTTAATTTTTACTCCTCCCTCCTCCCCCCACTCTCCCCTTGCCTGCTGCATTTACACCCTGAGAACCTCTGACTTGGGACCATCCTCTCTGGCTTGGTGACTTTCTTGTCCAAACCATCATTTTTAGAAGAATACCAATCCTGTTTCACCTCACTTATACTGTCCATGGGTGGGGAAACTTCAGCTTCAAGGGCACATTTGGCCCTTGTGCTCAAGTGCAGCCTTTTGACTTAATCCAAACTTCATGGAACAAATCCTAATAATAAAAGGATTCATTATGTAAAACTTGGACTCAGTCAAAAAGCCCCACCTAGACTTTCTCTCCCAATCCTCCTCCTTCTCCTTGCCTGAAGCATTTCCTCATTGCCCCTTCACTGCATCCCTTTGTATTGTTTTCTCTCATTAGAATATAAATTCCCTGAAAGTGGACACTATCTTACTCGTTTGCATTTATCTCTGCAGGGTTTAGTTTAGTAGCTAGAACATAGTTGTTGTCCCTTTTCTTCTTGGTGAGGATCTTGACTTGAGGAAGGTGATGTAAAGTCAGATCTCACTCTCTCCTCTGGAGTCTTTTGAGTCCAGTGGCAAGATATAGATCAGGATGACTGGAAATGGCCCAGGATGCAGTGGGAGACCATGGCCTTAATTTTTAAGGTAAGATCTTTCCCAGCGTCAGTTTGACTGAGGCAACACCCATTCAGTGATTAAGGCTAGGTAAGAGATGAGGCAAAGAATGACCTCTTTTACCTGGTGTCACACACACACACAAACACACACATACACACACACAATCAATTTGGGAGGGGAAGACTCTCAGGGTTTCTGGCCAAAACAGATAGTAAGCACTTAATAAACACTTCATTATCTCTCTCTCTTCTTTCTCCTTTCTCCTTCCTTCCCTCCCTCCCTCTCCCTTCCTTTCTTTTGCCATGGTCTTAAGATGGACCTCTGAATCTTAGTATTTGGTGTTTTAACTTGGTCTAATCAATGCCATTATCTATTTTTTACAGTAGTCTTTTTTTTTTTTTTTACTGTAGTAGTGTACTATCCAAAGTAGTACTTTTTAGAATCTCCAAAGAGAATTCATGCATTAGGGGTGCTCATAGCACTTCTGGTATTTGTACTAGAGGGGTTAGGTCTCATGGGTCTCTGATGTGGGAGCTAGGCATCTATCTATGGATTCCACAGATGCTGCCTGGGGTTGGCAAGGTAGTTGATTCTGCTGGATTACATTTAAATCTGAAAAGATCCCTGAAGTTTCTGGGTACACTATTGGCTTGGAGTACCTGGTGGTTGCACCGAATTACAGAACCTCAAAGTTGGAAGGGAGCTCAGAAGCTACCTTGTCCAACTCTTACCTGAAAAAAAAGTCCTCTCTGAGTTCACTGAATTTACACAGTAAGTATAAGAACCAGGGTCCAATACCTGAAAAATGGTAGGTTATACAATATTTCTTTGAGGATCTGTACTGAGGGGCAACCTATTATAATGCCAAGCAAAGGCAACTTCCAAGGTTAGAATACCTGCATATTAACTCCATTTTATTCAGTGACAAATTAAGGCAAAACATTCACAGAAAAGAGAAAATCAAAATATAGCATTCACCAAGTGTAATTCAATAATTTCCAAATACTACTCCAGCACTGGGCAGTACATTCATTTAGTTAATCACAAAGTCTTCTCTCCATTCATCTGGAGATTAGTTTTTAATCATAAACAAATTACATTTATTTGGTCAGTCACAGAGCACAAAAAGTCAAAAGTTTCCCACCCCTGGATCACAACTGAATTACAATACCATCCATTACCACCAAGCACCTTCTCAAAGGGGCAGTGAAGAGCACAAAGGCCATCTATCCCAAGCCATAACAAGATTATCATCACAGCATTACATATCCAAGGAGAGGTTTTTTTCTTCTTCAGGACTCCAGGCAATCTCTGTTCCTGGGGAGACAAAGCTTAACAAAGCCACAATATACACTGCCAGTGTCCTCATCAATTTACTTTCTGCCTGCAGAACAGTCCCAGAAGCCCTGAATATGTCAGCAAGACCCTCTTCCAGGATTTCTGTACACATACAATATGAAAATCCTTCTTCAGGGCTTCTGAACCAACAGCAAATTTCTAGAACCTCTGCAACAACAGCACTGTCCTTCACCAGCAGAAGAATCTGGCAAAACAACATCAAAACAGACAAACAAAATACCAGCATCACAGCCATGCCTCTTCAGTTCTCAGCAGCTCTGGGTGGCAGCTCTCAAAAGTCCTGAGCAGCTCCAACTGGCCCTTAGCAATCCTCTCTCTGCCTCCATGATGCTGCTCCCAAAAGTTCTTTGCCTCTCTCTGCTTGGGCCTTCTCTCTAAATCCAGGGCACTAGCTCCTCCCAGTTCAAACCCTCTCTCTTCATGTCAACAAGTCCATCCCACAAGTGGGATTCACAAGCTCTGGTTTTTAACACTCAACCCAAAAACCAAGCCAATATAGGAGGAATCTTTAAATTCTATTACCATTACGTCTATGTTTCAGGTTGTCAACTGTCTTTTGCACTCCGTAGGCATTGCAAAATAAACATGTCCCTAAACACAGTTCATTATTTACACCCCCACCCCCAACCTTGCCCTTGTCTGAATTCCCATGTTACTGTACAGGGCACCACCAATCTCCTATCCAGCCTGGATCACTTCATTCTCATCCTCAACTTCTCACTCTCTTTCAGTTTACATATAAAATCATTTGCCAAATTGCATCATCTATCCCATTCTCTTTACTCACATAGCCCCTACTCTAGTCTGGGCCTTCATTACTTCCTTTCTTAACTATTGCAATAGTCTCCTAATTGATCTCCCTTCTTCACGTCTCTTTCTTCTTATATCCATCAACCTCAAGGTGATTTTCAATTATGGGACTCCCCTACTCAATAAATTCCACCGGCTCTCTATCACTTCTAGAGTCAAATGCAACTATCCTGTTGACATTTAAAGTCCCTTATATCCTGACTCCAACCACCTCTAGGAACAAATATAAACCTCTCTGTTTGGCATTTAAAGCCTTTCAAAACTTGGCCCCACCCTACTGTCTCTTTAGGATAATGTCCTTTTTATATGGCGCAGTTTACTGCTGAAAGCTGTAGAAAAAGTATGTTTGTGTAAAAAAAAAAAGATTAAAGGATATAAGATATTGCCTCTATCAGAGAAGAACATTTTGATAGCTGAAAGAAGTAGGAAAAGAACTTTGATTTAATAAAAATTGCTAAAATAAATGTATGAAGAAATACAGTTGTCAGATGGAATTTGAACAGTTTTGGACAGAAAATGAACTGTGGCATAAATATAAAGGCTCAAATCACCTTGTAAAAGCTGTAGGATTATGTTTCATTTGTATCTGAACAGTTTGATGGTTTAAAGAAGACAGAAAAAGAACTTTTATTTATTAAAAACTGGGAAAATGTGAGTATAAAGAAATACCAGTTCAAGGACACTAAATGAGATATTGGAATGAAAATTTAAAGCTGCAGGGTATTACTGTCCCCTAACTCATTTGTATATAGCTATTTTAAGACTTAAGAGGTTAAAACAGAGAGAGAGGAGAGAGAGATCTGGATTCAAGCTCTTCTGCTTAAAATTGCTTAGAGATTGAGAGATGATTTCAAAGCATCTATAGATTTCACAGGGGAGATTTGATGTGCTGTTACCTTTCAAATGAAAGGAAAGAAGGAAAGAAACAAACATTTATTATGTATCTACTATGTGCCAGGCACTGTGATAATCACTTTACGAATATCATCTAGTTTGATCATCACACAACCCCAGGAGATAGGTGCTGTTATTATCCCCATTTTGTAGCCCAGGAAACTGAGACTCAGAGAAGCTAAATGACTTGCCCAGGATCACACAGCTAGCATCTGAGACCAAAGACTCAGGTCTTTCTGACTACTCCACCTAGCTGTGTCCTTGAATGTCAGAGGTTTTTATTTAAGCAACTGGAAAGTAGAGGAGGATAGGAGGTCAGAGTTGAGGAAGAAAAGTTGATGAATGAAGGAGGAAGGAGTCGCTTTGTCAGAGCTATGTCTAGAGAAGTAGCTGGGGCAGCTGACAGAAAGCTTCACCTATGACACTATTCCTGATTCTTTGAAAAGAGGCTCAACCTCACTGGACAGACGTTGTAGTTCTAGATACTCTTCTTCAGCATGTTCTACAGTTTGAGAGGTGAAGCCTCTCAAAAGTCCCTGTTGTTCTTTTTTGACCCCTCCTGATTTGAGAACGAAAAGAGTAAAGGGGGGAAAGATGGGTTTTGCAGATGCTGTAGACTGCAGGGGCAGGGAACTTGCGGCCCTCAAGGCTCTCAAGTGAAGCCCAAATTTTTTGAGGCCTAGAGGGCCATATGTGGCCTTGAGGCTGCAAGTTCACCACCCCTGCAGGATGTAATTGGATATGGCAAAACCCCAGGGAGTGAGGATCTTGTTCACCTTACTCAGAGTTGACTTGAGCTGTTTTGCTGTGGGCTCTGTGCACAACAAAACCGTTTCTAGGATGCTTGTGTTGTTTGGATAAGTGATAACTGGCTGGATTTGATCTCTACTGCTCAGAGATATCTAGTCTGATAAGATATGTAGTTCTCTGCTCGAAAAGAACTGCTATGCTAATTAAGAAGTAATGCTTTCTCTATGCCCTGTTAAAAGTAGCTTTAAGTTGAAAGAATTTGAAAATGTTTTGTTTGTTGGAGAAGAGGAGAGGATTTGCCCATCTGGACAGTGGGGAGGACCAGCAAACAAGCAGCTAGCAGGGAAATAGTTATGCGTGGTATAAGTATGGTCCTGAATGGACCAGAGACAGCAATTCTTGCAGCCCAGAGTTGTGTGTTACTCATAGCACATGGTTTTCCTCCCTCATGTGTTTTTTCTGCCAAATTCCTGTATTTACTTATCCTCTTCCACAGATACTGAGTACATTGATAAGAGAATGTGATTCAGGTCTATGTGTGGATTGCAATGTATTTATTATTATTGCATTTATTTTAACATACATGTGCCTCTGATATTATTATATGTTTTGCTTATTGCTAAGTAAATGGTTCTGTTTAAGATCTAAAACTGTCATCCTTCCAATTGACTGGTTTGTAAAGGAAAAAGCATCAAAGGGGGCTCAAGAAACAAAATTATGAATGAAGAGTATATTCTTCCACAACAAGGTTACCCTTAGTACTCTGAGAGAATTTGAATATTGACTAGCTTCTAATTCTCCAGGAATCTTTCCTCTCCCTACTAACATGAAGCAATACCATTTCCTGGATCCAGACACATTGCTCCCTGACTCCAATGCCTAGTTCATCTGGATTCAGATATGAAAACCCTGGTTTGAGGATATGGTCCACCTATTCTGTCGGCGAACCCACCAGTGTGCCCAAGCCCATGTGAGGTTTAGTCCATTTTGTGTGTATCTCCCCTCAGTAAAGTTGTGATAGTAGCCTTTTTAGGGAAGCCTAACTCTTTTGTTCTGAGGCAGGTTGCAGGGGGTAAGCCAATTCAAAGTGTATAGGAGTTCATATACCCAAATGGGAGGTGGGAAGTGGAAGGTGGGAGGCCCTCAGATGTGTGGAGATATTCTATCATGGTGTTGTAATACAAAATTAGAAAGTTTCAGAATACCAAAGGTCCAGTACAAGGAAACATGGAGTTCACAAGAAGATAGAAAATGAGCTAGTTTAGGGGCAGCCAGGTGGCTCAGCCAGTAAGAGCACCGGCTCCAGTGTTGGGATGACCTGGGGATCAAATCTGGGCTCAAGATACTTAGCACCACACCCAGAAATAACTGGCCGTGTAACCTTGAGCAAGTTACTTAACCCCGATTGCTTAAAAAAAAAAGCTAGTTTGATTGAGCAGAGACTAACAAAATGAAGGTAGTCAGGAAAAATGACAGAAACAGACCTACTGGACTCCAGGTGGAACTGGGCTCACTGCTAGAGTCCCCAACTCAATGGGGGACTCTCTCCCCAAGTCATGAAAGTCTAGTGGGTTTTCATAGGGTTTTTTATCTGAATCCAGAAGGACTAGGCATTGGGGACAGAAGCAAGGTGCCTGGACTTGGGAAATGGTTCTGATTCATGTTAGTGGGAAGAAGAAAGATTGTTGGGGGATTGGGAGCTAGTTGATATGCAAATTCCCAGCTGGAGGAAAAAAGAGTCATGGGCTGTTACTGTTGGTCTTACTCTAACAGAATGACTCAGTTTCTCTGTCAGTAGTTTCTAAGTTTCTCTAGGGCTTCTTTGTTTAGTGGGTCAGGAAGACTACTTTATCACACTTCTCCTCCAGCCTTATTCCATATTATATCCTATCTATGGATGCACTCTATGATCCAGTCCATCTAGCTTTCTTATTGCTCTTCACATGTGGCACACAATCTCCCATCTCCATGTCTTTGCACTGGTGATCTTCCATGGAAGGCACTCCCTCCACCCCACCCCCCTCCCCACCTTAGCTCTATCTCCTGGACTCCCTGTGTTTCCTTCAAAAATCAGTTCAAATGCTACCTTTTACATAAGATCCATCTTGATCCCTCTAGCTGATAATATCATCCCCACAAAATGACTTTATATTTATTTTGTATATGCCTCTCTCTCTCATATATATAATATATATGGGACTCCCCTACTCAAATATATATATATATATATATATATGTGTGTGTGTGTGTGTGTGTGTGTGTGTGTGTGTGTAGAGAGAGAGAGAGAGATCTATATCTATCTATAGAGAGAGACAAACACACACATACATATATGTGTGTGTGTGTGTGCATTGTCCCTGCTAGAATGTGGACTCCTTCAGGGTAAGGCTAGTTTTACTTTTGTCATTGTATGCTCAGTGCTTTACATAGTGTCTGGCACATAGTAGATGCTTAATAAATGCCTATTGGTTGATTACTCCAACCGTTGGGAAATTTTTCCTTAGATTCACTTGTGTCTTTATGTTTTCTACCCATTACTTTAGTTCTGCTCCCTGGAGGCAAGCAGAGCAACGTCATGCTTCCACATGACAGTTTTTCAAATATTTAAGGACATGGGAGGGAAGGGGGAGAGGCAGAGCCAAGATGGCGGAGTAAAAGCAGGAACTTGCTTGAGCTCCTGTTCCAGCCACCTCCAATACCTGTAAAAAATTACTCTAAACAAATTTTGGTGCTACAGAACCCACAAAGTGACAGAGAGAAACAAATCTCCTGCAAATATTTGAAGACATCTATATATATATATATATATATATCCCCCAGGTCTTCTAGAAGAACATCTTCATTTCCTGCCACTGATTTTCATATGGCATAATCTAAAACCTTTGACATCTGGTTGCCTTCATCTAAGGAAGTTTAGGGTGGAAGGAAGGAAGGAAGGAAGGAAGGAAGGAAGGAAGGAAGGAAGGA
>NW_027187360.1:19480583-19483023 GCF_028583685.1 Petaurus breviceps papuanus | reverse complement strand
AAGGAAGGAAGGAAGGAAGGAAGGAAGGAAGGAAGGAAGGAAGGAAGAAAGGAAGGAAGGAAGGAAGGAAGGGAGGGAGGGAGGGAGGGAGGGGGGGAGGGGGAAGGGAGGGAAGAAGGAAGTATTTATTAATTACCTACCATGTGCCAGGTGCTGTAGCTAAGCACTTTACAAGTATTTCCCTAATTTGATCCTTAGAACAACCCTGGGAGAGAAGTGCTATTATTATTTCCAATTTACAGATGAGGAAACTGAGGCAGACAGGGGTTATGTGTCTTGCCCAGGATAAGCCAGCTAGCAAGTGTCTAAGTATGGATTTGTATTCAGAACTTCTTGACTCCAAGGTTCTGCACTAAGTAGCTATCTGAAAGAGGTGAAGATAGATGTTCAAGGTTACAAAGTAAACATGAGAACAAACAGATTGGAAGTGCAGTTTTCCTTCCACTATACTATGCCCCTTCTTTAATGAAGTCAGTTTGTCTCTAAAAGGGCTCTCTCTAGTTGATATGGTCAGGTGGGTATTTTAAAGTAAGCCTTAATTCCACACTTAGTTCAACTACACCTCCTTTCCTAACTCAATTTACTATGCTGTCATATCAAATCTGAAAGTCTGTGTTCTGCAAAACAGAGATAATGATCATTGTCGCACCTACCACAAACCTACAGGTTTCTTGTCGTGAGACTCAAATGAGATATTGTATCAAAAATGCTTTGAAAACTTTAAGGTGCTATAAACATATCATCTACAACAATGGTGATGATCATCTTATTCTCATTGCTTTTCATGGAATTATGATAGAAATGGTGCTGGGACAAACCACCATCCACTTATTATCCTATTACATTAAATATTCTGTGGACTTCCATCCTGGTGATTAAAATAACCACTTTGAAACATGGTTTGGTTATTATGATGACTGGGGTCCTGAGAATAAATCAGGAGACCTACCAAGTAGACACCATCCTATGGTCCCAAAAGTCCCAGAAAATAGTTCTCATAGCATTGAAAACTCTGTAGGGGCCCAGCAACATGGCCTAGTATTCATATGGATCAAAGTGTACCACCTTCCACTCACCATGTTCTTGAACCCAGATGAAACAAAAAAAAAAATACAAAAATGGCTTTTTAGCATGTAACAAAAATATTGTGATGTAAACTCATGTTCTGTAGACTCATTATTATTACTCCCTTACTCAATCATAAGCTTCTTGAGGGTAGGAATTACTACTCTGGAGTCCCAGCACGTAAGAAAGTACCTTGCATGTGGCAGCCACTCAAAGAAGGGTAGAGTGACTAATGGTGCAGAAATTCCTGACTGTGTAGGTATCTGCCAGGATAGGAGAGAAAGCTTAAAGGAGAAAAAGGGATTAAGTCAAGGAACTAAATGGATTTCCACAAACACTTAATAGGAGTTTTGATCTGTTTGCCAAATACACTTAATGGTCTAGGACAGGCTCTTAGAGATCCAAATCTACATCTGCAATGCAGCAATTGCACCTCTAAGATTTGTTCCTTAAATAACTTCCCACTCATTGGCTAGGGCAAAAGAACCTAGAAGAAATACAACAAGCTGACACAGTATTCTCAGTTTTTCCATTCATCCAAAAAGAACTTAAAAGCAGGACAGAGGCTTAGATACAATTATCCCTCAATTCCTTGCTAGCACATGTGACTTTCTAGTTGGGACAGCACTTATATCTAAGGGGCTCAAGACATTTTAGAAATATTCAGCCTCAGTTCTGAGTCATGAGCTCAAGACTAAGCTATTGTAAATCAGTGGAGGGGGAAGGCGGGGCAGTTGAGGTAGGCACAGAATTTGCCCTATCAGCCACAGTAATGGCATGGGATTGTTCAGAGGGGCAGATTATTTTGCTGTTATTCTCCAATGCGTAACTTTGTTCCAGTCAGATCTCAGGTCTTTAGCCTCAATGTCCTTAGCTGTAAAAGAAAGGGCTCGAACTAGGTGACCTCTAAGGGCCCTCCCAGCATTGATTTTTTTCTCTCTTTTTCATTGTTTCCAGAACATGTCATGGCTTTTCATAGAGGGCAAGTCATATGGTTCTTGGCATTTGCTTCCATCTAAAAGCCCTTGTCTACTTATTCTTCACCCGATAAGTACTATGTGGTAGGGCTTTCTGAATCTTGCCAAGATGCTCATCTCTCCCAATCTTGACTCCTTCTTTTCTTTAAGGGATGAAAAGGTTTTTCTATCTGAATGAGTAGTGGTTTGGAATCAGCTACATGCCTGTAAACAGGAGACTGAAGCCCCCTTATTCGAAATTCTTTACACTGAAGGGATACAGGATGAGTCTGATCAGGAGCCAAGGACCTCAATATTTGCACGCCAAAAGTTTTCTGGGATGATTTTTGTCAGCACTTATGGAGGCTTTGTGTGTGTGTGTGTGTGTGTGTGTGTGTGTGTGTGTGTGTGTGTGTGTG
>NW_027187360.1:19443793-19480573 GCF_028583685.1 Petaurus breviceps papuanus | reverse complement strand
GTGTGTGTGTGTGTGTGTGTGTGTGTGTGTGTGTGTGTGTGTGTGTGACTTCACTACACAAAATGCATTTTAGCAATAGTCTTCTTATATTTAATGGTACACTGATAAGCTTCCACATATATGCCTTATTAAAGGGAGGTTTATTTATTGTAAAAATGCACATTTAGAGCCCATTAGGGGAAGTGGGTAGAGTCATGAGGCCTAGTGCAGTTTTCTCAAAAATTAATTGGGCAAGGGAACCCCTGGGTATCTAAATATTGAATATGGTCAGGTACACTCCCAGGTACACTGCCTTACCCAGAAACAGGTCCTCCCCCTGACCACAAACATCTCTCTAGGTGAGGATAAATGCCTTTGTTAAAGCTGGCTTCCCTAAGGGACTTCATCATTTCCATATCCAATATTCCTTTCTTACTTTTAGAAACAAATATTGTTCAGCTACTCTTCAGAGGCGGGGCTATGCTGGAGCCAGCTCAAACCATCCCCAGGAGCAGATTATTATTTATGAGGAACAACAAGTGGGCTGTTCTGACTGGCCTGGACCAGAATGCTTGGACCACAGAATATATGGAAGAGGCGAATGTGTCAGAAGACTGGAGTGGTAGGGTGGGCTCGAAGTGAAGGGCTCCCAAAACCAAGCAGGGGAGTTTACATTTGATCCTAGAGGCAAAAGAGAACCACTGGAGTTTATTGTGAAGAGGAATGACATGGTCAGTCGAAGAAATATGCAGCTTAATTTAAACTTATGGAAGTGAATGCTGAAAGCTAAAAATAAATAATTTAATAAAAATAAAAATAAAAGAGGAATTTGCAGCTTCCTGGGTGGGGAGAGACTTGAAGCAAGGAGACCAAAAAGTAGGCTGTTGCAATAGTATATAATAGATTTATAGTTACATCTGCAATCATCATTTCTCCCCCTGTTCTACTATGTGATGAAAATGCTTGCTTTATTTCTTAAGCTCAGGATAAAATAAAGACAATTTTTAAAATGAAGGAAAAAGTGATGAGGTGATGAGGACCTAGACTAGGGTGCTGAGTACGTGAGTGGATAGAAGGGGATGAATTTGGGATAGACTGTAGGCAAAAAGAATACTATTTGGTGACTGATTGGCAATGTGATTTGAGTGAGAGGGAGGAATAAATGGTGACTTGTGCAAACCTGGGTAACTGAAAAAAATGGTGGTGCCTTTGATAGAATTAAGGAAGTTCAGAAGGAGGGTAGGTTTGGGACGAATGGTAATAAGCAAGGCAGTGGTGGCAGCAAGGCTAAATAAAATCTTTGTCTCCTCTCTACCAATCCAGTATCCTATCCATCAAACTTTATTCTCTGCTGTTCTAATATCATGTCTCTTATTCTACTTATACCCCCTGCTGGGAAATCTTAGCTTGAGGAAAACACGCATTTGTACACGGGCAGAGGGACGAGGATATAACCGAAGGATTGTGACAAAGAATGATCGAGTGGTTAGAAAATTTTCCCTTCAGGCAAGAGCTTACTCTTCTTGCTCCTGAGTCTCCCTGGCTTCTGCTGGAAGTGGAGGCAATTCAGAAAAGCTGAAGACAGGGAGGGAGACGGGCCATTGGCACCAGCACTAGCCCTGCTGGTTTCAGACCTTAAAGTACTTGCCCTGGACTCTTAGATACAACTTTAATCCAACTTTTCTTTTGAATGTAACAAGATAAGAAATCCCCACATCTCAATTCTCTTTCAATTTTGAAAATGTTTTAAATTTTTTTTCTTTTTTTTCCTACCCCAAGTGCCAGGTACATAGCATTTAATAAATGATTGACTGATTTAGAGCTATGCCACAAAAGGATCCATCAAATCAATTGCAAAATTCTTTTGATTCTAGTTGTATAATATTTCTTAAATCCATTTTTCCCTCTCCACTTCCATGGTGGTCATATTAGTTCAAGCCCTCATTGCTTCTTCCTTGAACTACTGAAATGACCTCCAAACTGGTTTCCCTGCTTCCTATATTCTCTCTTCTCTAATGCATCCTTCACATAGGAAATAATCTTGCTGAGGCACAGATCTGACCATGTTTCTTCCCTGCTTAAAAACTTCCAGCGACTCCCTATTGCCCTAAAAAAGAAATTCAAATCCTTCAGCCACACGTTAAAAATGCTGTCTTGGTCCAACTTGTCTTTCTAACCTTATTTCATATAACTTCCTTTCATATTCCAGTCAACCTCATCATTCTATCTTCTTTTTAAATGCATTTACTTTTCATTTCCCATTCCTAGAATGTACTTTCTTCTCATCTTTGCTTCTCAGAATCTTTATTATTCTGCAAGGTTCAATTCAGATGCCACCTTAAGTGGCATAAATCCTTCCCTAATGGCCACATTCTTCCCTCACAATCCCCGGTTGTTAGTGCTGGCTCCTTCCTCAAATTGCTGTGTATACACTTCTCTTTGTACATGTTGTAGCCTCCCCTCATCCCCCAGTAGAAGGTAAGGTCCTTGAAGTCAGGAGATACTTTGTTTCTGTGTTTGTATTTTCAGAACCTACCCCAATGCCATGCACACAGAAGTCTTTCATTAATTTTTTTCCTGAACCATATTCCATGGTCATAAAAAAATGTGTTTTCCTTTTAGAACAGGGTCTCATAGAGTAGAAGCAGCATCCTAACCTGTATATTAAGAATGAGAAACATCTACAGAACTACAGAAATGAATTTATACCTCATAGTAATAGCCAAGATAGCAATGTTTAACCAAGGACAGCTAAATGGTATGGTTCTTGTCCCTTGTGCCCATAGACACAGGAGATTTAGGCTCAAAGGACTTAGAGCTAGGAGGAATTTTAGACCCTGTCTAGTCCAATCCAACTCTTTTTTTCATAGGTTTCAAGAATTTAAATGAACTTATTCAAATTCACATAGGTATTAAAAGCCCAATGTTTCTTACTCTAAATCCAGTGATCTTAAAACACTAAGGCTATGAAAAATAAAAAAAAAAGGGGGGGGGTTGTTTTTTTTTTTTTTTTTTGCTACTAAAGAAATGCAGTTGAATGGAAAGTTAAAAAAAAAATCACTTTTGGCCTGGGAAAGTCACATTCTTCTTCATCTAACAATCTGACCACTTGACCTTTTCATCTAGCCCTTCATATCCCTCTGATGGAAAAGGTGGCATCAACCTCCTTGGTCACACTAAGTATTGAAGGAAATAAAGGTCCGACTTAACTAAGTCCATACAAGAGCTTTTCTGGCTAGCATTCGTGAACTCATTAAACATTCAGGCATGGCAGCTATTCACCTTCCTAATGAAAACAGACCCAGGAGTAAGTTGTTCTGACTGTTAGTGAATTGGAAAGAACACTGATTCCATGCCAAATTCCCCAACGTTTAGTTTGCTTCCTTATTCAACCTTCATACCTGGGAGCTTTGATTTTGATTCTATCCCTACAGTATTCCAGTTCAAAGCTGGCAGATAGAGCAGTCAAAATTATACTAAACTTTTTCCCCTCTCCTTTGCACTTATATTTCCATTAAACTCCTGATTTTCCTCTTCCTCCTCCCTAGGCTTTATTTCAGGAGAGGTAATTCTGTAACTCTGGGAAGGATTGAATTTGGCTGCAGCAGAAAAACACAACCATATGGCAGACTACAGGAAAGGTGTGCCACATGCTGGGAGATCCCTAAAATGGTGGACCAAAGAGTCCAGCAGAATGGAGCCAGGAGTGTGAGCTCTGGCATTGGCTGTACTTGTTTCAACTGATTGGAGTTACCATTTTACTCTTCTGCAAATACCTCCCCTCCCACCCCCATTCCCCGGCTAAGCCAGCATCTCAGTAGGAGTGAAGAGGACACTCTGCCCAAGATATGCACCTCAGCACAGCCTTGGATTCTCAGTACAGGGAGAGAGAGTTATGGTTCAGAAACCTCCTAATGACCTATTATCTGTGGATCATCGACAGGGATGACGGTAACAGCTCGGAATGACTCCAAAGGAGCCGTTATGGTCTATTGTATCAAAAGCCACTTGGGGAGTTTTTAATCTAGAGATGAATGTGTAATAACTTCACCTGCTAAAAACCCTTATGAATTGTTTAATGAAAAGAACTGACTGCTCATGCTGTGAAAAAATACCTATTTACCCCCGTAAAGCCATTTTTTAGTTGGGAGGGCATACCAAAGGGGCTAAAATTAAGAGTCATTTTTGTGTCTCTTGTAATTCTGAACTACCCATTGCTTTTAAACTACAATTCACCTCCAGGTCAATGACTTTTTCCTGTCTCATACTAAAGGCTGGTGGGCAGGAGGCTGACTAGCACCTGGCACTGAGCTTCAAGATAACAAACGACATCCTGACAGCCTCTGTTGCACACAAGGGAATTCTACACAGGGACTAGATGACTGAGCATAAACAGGAACTAGAATACAGATGGAACATTTGCTTTGGCAACTTTTAGTCGCTGTCATTTTGTTTCATACCCAGATTTCTTAACTATTATGAGTAAGTCAAACTTCTATGAGCTTATTTTTCCTTAAATTTTTATTGATAACTTTTGTTTGACATCCTAAGAGTTTCTCTTGAATGTCTTTGATCCTTCCCTCTCTCACTCCCCAATTTAATCCTCCTCTGAAACAAAGAAAAACATTAGGTAAAGCCAATATACACATGGAGTAGGGCTAGAGTATGCCATTTTCCACACCCATAGTTTCTTACATCTCAACTGGCAGGAGATTTAGGTTTCTTCTTCAGTTGTCTGGGACCAAGACTGGTCAGCACCAATAATAAGAGCATCACTGCTTTATTGTCATATTTCATTTGCATTGTAAGTGTAGTATAGCCATTATATATATCATGTTCCTGTTTCTGCTTTGCTTGAATCTTCTTCTGAATTCTATATGTGTTGTGTCTTATATTACAATAATATTTCATCATATTCACATACCACAATTTGTTTAGCCATTCCCCACTTTTATTTGTGTGTGAGTGTGTGTGTGTGTGTGTGTGTGTGTGTGTGTGTGTTTGCTTTTTGGAGGGCAATTGGGGTTAAGTGACTTGCCCAAGGTCACAGAGCTAGTTTTTGTGTTGTTTCTGAGGCTGGATTTGAACTCAGATCGTCCTGACTCCAGGACCAGTGCTCTATTCACTGTGCCACCTAGCCACCCAATTTTATCATGGGTAGCCAGGTGGCATGGTGGATAGAGGGCCCAGATCTGGAGTCAATAAGATCTGAGTTCAAACCCAGCTTCAGACACTTAATAGCTGAGTGACCCTGGACAAATCACTTAACCTCAACTTTTCTCAGTTTCCTTATCTGTAAAATGAGCTGAAGAAGGAAATGGCAAACTACTCTAGTATCTTTGCCAAGAAAAACCCAAATGGGATCAGGAAGAGTAGGATACAACTGAAACGACTGAACAACAATTAAAAAGAATACTCATTTTTCTTACCAGCTTTTTTTTCTACACAAAAGTGCTGCCATGAATAATATGGCCAAGTCTTCTCTTCAATGAGCTTCTGACACTTTATCTCTCTCCACCCCCCCCTCCATTTCTCTATTATTAATAATTTGGAAATAGGTTTTTAGTGTATCAGGAGAACTCGGTCATATTAAGGATCCCTCTACAAATTATTCCTCATCTCTCCATTTATTTAAAATTCTTATTTCAAATAAAATAGAATTTCTGTCTATATCTTGTTTTCTTAGAAGGGACTCAAAATATGATAGTCTTTTTTAGACTTGGAGTTAGGAGGAAGCTGTGTTTGAATCTTACTTAGTGTAGTTACTAGCTGTGTGAACATGGGCAAGTCACAACATCCACAAAAGGGGGATAATGTATACCTTACTGGGTTGTTTTGGGTCCCAAATGAAATTTCACATACACACATATTTGCAAAATATAAAGTGCTAAATAAACATCATCATCATCATCACCCTTTTCCTTGTAGCTAGATGGAGTACCTTCATCTTTTTGCTTTTTGCAGGGCAATTGGGATTAAGTGACTTGCCCAAGGTCACATGGCTAGTGTTTGCGTTAAGTGTCTGAGGCCAATTTGAACTCAGGTCCTCCTGACTCCGGGGCCGGTGCTGTATTCACTGCGCCACCCAGCTGCCTCCTAAGTGGAGTACCTTGATAGCACAATTGATACAATACAGGATATGGAGTCAAGAAAACCTCAATTCAAATCTAGCTTTACATATTTCCTAGCTGTGTGACTCTGGGCAAGTCACTTAGCCTCTGTTTACCTCTGTTTTCTCAACTGTGAAATGGGGATAATACCATCTATTTTGCAAGGTTGTTGAGGAACAATAATATTTGTAAAGCACTCAGTATAGTTCCTGGCACACAGTAGGTACTATAAAAATGTTAGCCATCATCATCATTATCATCATCACCATTATCATCATTACTGCTCATGTCTTCAAAGCTACATACTAAGAAATCTATAAATTTATTAATTTATGTTAAATTCTTTGTTGCAGAAATAGGAATAATATTCTATGGTAACTTCAAGATTTGGGAGCAAAGGGCTAGGGATCTGGAACCAAATTTCTTCAGAACTTTGTGTAATGAACAGCACCCACACACATACAGGGGTGATTAGTAAGGGCTTATTATTCTCATTAATGATAATCATGATGAACTGATTGGGAGAATGAATCTTGTCCTAGGGGATAAAAATGCTATTTCTGGATTGTAAACCTGTCCCCTAGACTTTACAGCCCTTATCTCTTAAAGGTTGTTACATCTTTGATAGGAAACAAAAACAGTCCAAATTCAAATGGAGAACTGAACTCTTCATTTGAAAAGCTGAAACCAAAGCTGAATGAATGAAAAAAAAGCATTTATTTAGTGTTTATTATGTGCCAAACACCATGCTAAGAAAAGAAGCACAAATCTGAGATAGTCTTGCCCTCAGGGAGTTTACATTCTGATAAAGTGAAACAACATATATAGGGGAGCTTGAGTAGGAAGGGAGGGAAGTGGTGGTATATAGTAGCATAGTTTGAAGATGGACAAGACGTGACATAGTGACCTGATTCTGGGAAAGTTAGGTTGATAGAGAGACAGAGAGATAAAGACATAGGCAGATAGATAGATAGATAGATAGATAGATAGATAGATAGATAGATAGATAGATAGATAGATAGATAGATAGATAGATAGATAGATAGATGATAGATAGATGATAGATAGATAGATAGATAGATAGATAGATAGATAGATAGATAGATAGATAGATAGATACTTTTATTAAGGGCTTGCTACATGCCGCGCACTATGCTAAGCACTGGAAATATGAATATACAAGCAAGATAGTATCTTCCCAAAAGAAACTACATTTTAACAGGGGAAGACAATACATAGATGGCAGGTAGAGAGTGAGGAGGGGCATGGCCTAGAGATGGCCAGGAAGCAGCATGGAAGCCATCTCCAATCTATCAGGGGCCAGTCACCCAGGGACAAAGTGCAACCTTCCAGCAGGAGGGAGATGAGGGTGATGGCTGTACTGAAAGCTGAATGGTATGGAGATGGCTAGGAAATGGTGCAGAGACCAGGTTCCAGGCAAGTTAAGATAAGAACTCACCCATCAGAGTCTGGGGTCCTAGGGGAAGGATTCTGAATTCCTTGGGGAGCAGAGGAGGATTAGAGTGAAGGTGATAAAGATGATTGTGAGACAGGAGGGCAGAAAAGCAGGTGGACAGCAAGAGAGCACCTAGCTATCTTGGAGGAGTTCATGTTACTCTAGAGAAGTACATCCCAGGGTGCCAAAAATTTTGGTAGACATGAGTGGTAAGCCATTGTCAGTTATTTTTAAAAGAGTGGAGAAAACAGAAAATGTACTGCAGGATTGGAGACAGGTAAATATTCTAATTTTCAAAAAAAGAGAAGAGAATGGAGTCCTTAGATGATAGGCCAGTGAACTTAATATGGATTTCTGGCAAAATCTCATATTGTACTATTATATAGAGAGTCAATGCCTAGAGAAAGATTGTTGCAAAATTGTTTCAGTTGTGTCTGACTCTTCATGAGTTCATTTGGAGTTTTCTTGGCAAAGGTACTGGAGTGATTTGCTGTTTTCCTTTCCAGCTCATTTTACAGATGAGAAAACTGAAGCAGACAGGGTTAAGTGACTTGCCTAGGGTCACACAGCTGGTACATCTGAGGCCAGATTTGAACTCAGGGAGATGAATCTTCCTGGCTTCAGGCCTGGCACTCTATCTACTATGCCACTGAGGTGCCCTAGTCTAGATAAAGAAACAATAATCAAAGAGGCCATCATAGTCTCACTGAGAACAGATTATGCCAGATAACTTCATTTCCTTTCTGTCCCTGAGGGTAATAAGATGAAATTTAGTAAGGATAAAATAAAGTTTTATGTTCTTGGTAAAGTTGATTTACTTTACAAGTTCAAAGTGAGGAAATTGTGGCTGCGTGGAATTTTGTCTAATGATCTTGGCTTTTTAGTGGACTGCCATCTCAGTGCAGGTCAATAAGGTGATGACAGTTAAAAAAAGCTAATGCCATCTTAGGTGGTATTAAAAGAGAGTATGCAGAACTAGGAAAATAATTATCTTACCCTATTCAGCCCTAATTAGACAACAATTGGAGTACCTTGTTCAGTTCCAGGTGTCACATTTGAGGAAGGATATTAAAAGTAGGAAAAGGTTCAGAGTAGAGTGAATAGGATGGTGAAAGGCTTTTAAATCATGAAGACCAATTCAAGAAATTGGGGATGTTTAATCTAAAGAAGAGAAGACTTGGGAGGGATATCACTGGTCTCTTCCATGCATTTTAGATGCTGTTATGTGGAAGAGGGATTAAACTTTTTGTTTGGTCTTGGGGACAGAACTAGCAGCAATAGGTAGGAATTTAAGAATATAGATTCAAACTTGGTGTAAGAAAAAGTTTACTAATGGGCAGCTAGGTGGCACAGTGAATAGAAAGACTGGCCCTGGAGTCAGGAGGACCTGAGTTCAAATTTTGCCTCGGACACTTAACACAAAAACTAGCCGTGTGACCTTGGGCAAGTCACTTAACCCCAACTGCCCTCCAAAAAGCAAAAAAAAAAGTTTACTAACAATTTCTACCATCTAAAAGTAGAATGGATTGACTCAGGAGGGGGTAAGTTTCCCCTGTCAAAGGTCTTTAAACAAAGGCTGGGTGACTTCTTATCAGGTACGCAATAGTTGGGGGGGGGGGGAGAGATTCTTTGTGGAATTTAGATTAGACTCAATGGCTACTTAGGTCCTTTCCAACTCTGATATTCCAAGGTTCTGCAAGTGTTACCTTTTAGGACTTCTTCCTGTCAATGATTTACTACATTTTACACTTAACAATGGTAAAAATCTATAAGGTAAGAATAAACATAAAAATTTATAAGATTGTGTTCCATTGTACATTATAGTTATTTGTCTATTTACAAGCTTGTAAATCCCAGGAGAGGAGAGACCATGTCTTACTTAAACACTTTTGTGTTTCCTCCAGGACCTATCATATCATGCTGAGAATAGTAGGTATTTACTAAGTGTCTAGAGAATGGAATAAAGCATAACTAATAGCCCTCATTGATTAGGTGGATTACATATTCCCTATCTAAAAAAAAAAATTCCTTCAGGTGAATGCTCATGCCCAAAATGCCTCTAACCTGGTCAAAGCATTTTATTATACAACAAGAGAGCATTTGAAATGTGAATACCCCTAATAAAGATAATACAATGATTATAATTGATAGAAAGATAATGACTGATGTCAGATCTACTCTACACTGAGAGAATGAATGGAGGGAAGGTGATACCCAAAGGGATAAGGATAAAGGTGATAGAAGAGGGTTGGCCTTGAATTTTTTTTAGCTATTACTTCTGCAAATTACATAAACCTAAGTAAGTTTGTCATGCTGCCACTCAGAGAAGCAGAGTAGCTCTATGGTTATGGACACCAAAAATGTCTTTCGTACTCTTACTAGCCTTGCCTAGGTTACAGACATAGATATATTAATATAGGGGCCACTAGGTGGCGCAGTGAATAGAGCACCGGCCCTGGAGTCAGGAGGACCTGAGTTCAAATCCAACCTCAGACACTTAACACTTACTAGCCATGTGACCTTGGGCAAGTTACTTAATCCCAACTGCCCTGCCTTCCCTCCTCCAAAAAGCAAAAAAAAAAAAGAAAAAAGAAAAAAAAGATATATTAATACAGATTCTTTTCCTTGGTATACTTTTGTGGGCCAAGCATAGCAATAGCTATCTCTGGTCTTTATGGCTTACTCTCTGGACCAGCTGTGATCACTTGATCTAGATGACACCTACGAGTCTATCACCAGTGCTCTTAAGGCCAAAGGCTTGGTGGCAAAAATGATAAAAAATGTAAACAATTTTTGTTGAAGAAGCTATGGAAAGAGAAGTACACTGATACATGGTTCGTGAAGCTGTGAACTGGTCAAATCCTTCTGGAAAACAATTTAAAATTATGTGAGCAAAGTCACTAAACTATTCGTACTCTTGACCCAGCAATTCCACTGTTGGACATACACCCTCAGGGAATCAAAGAAAGATCATACATATATACATATCTGTATATGTCGTGCATATAAAATACATACAAAATATGTTTATAACATATACACATAATCACATATGTAGACACATTATGTACACATGTATACATATGTATACATATTATGTGGATATATGTAGGATATTTCCCCCTTTCTATTATATATAAATATACTCTCTCTTCTTATATATTAACATAAAATATGCATATATGATCTTTATTCCTTTTCCCTTCCTGTATATACATATATATTGTAGTTATTCAGTCATGTTCAACTCTTCATGACTTTGTAGACCATAATGTCCATGGTTTTCTTTTGGCAAAGATACTGGAATGGTTTGCCATTTCCTCTTCCAGTGGATTAAGGCAAACAGAGATTAAGTTACTTGCCCAGGGTCACAAAGCTACTGTCTGAGGTCAGATTTGAACTCAAGTCTTCCTAACTCCAGACTAAGTGCTCTATCCACTGAGCCATCTGGCTTTCTCTCTCACACACATACATGTGCGTGCACACTGTATACACACATATGTTGTATGTATGTGTGTGTGCATGTGTATTTCAATGAAAAAACTGGAAACAAAGTGAGTATCACTTGGAGAATGGCTGAACAACTTGTGGTATATGAATATAATATAACATTATTAAATCTTGAGACTATGACACATTCAGGGAAATACTGGAAACCTTGTACAAACTGATACAGAGTGAATAAATAAACTGGAAAACAATATGCATGATTATTATAGTACAAATGAAAACAACACTAAGGGAAAGCTGAATTCAGATTAATTGCAACACCGACTTTGGTCTCACAGAACAGATTATGAAACATCTCTCCTCGCAGTACAGATATATAGTGTCACAGGTGTTCACTTGACTGGCTAATTTTCTGAACTCTTTTCTTTATTTTAAGTGAGGGTTCAATAAGGAGGGAGCAGATTAGGAAATGACAGTACTATAAGAAAGAAAAAATTTAATTAAAAAGAGATCACTATTACCAGTCAGCATGGTTCTGCCTGACTGCCAGTCCCTGATGATGGCCAGCTCCCTGTATGCATCTTTGTGATTCTGCTAAGGGGAGCCCACTGATTTCTAATATTTGACCATGGGTTTTTCAGGACACTGATGATTATCAGTCAGTCAGTCAGTCAGTAAGCATCTATTAAATACCTATTATATTCCAGGCATTGTACTAAGTGCTGGGGATGAAAAGAAATGTAAAAGACAGTCTTTGTTCTCAAGGAGTGGAGGGAAGGCACTATTAATATTATTAATATTATCTATTATTGATTATGTATTAAGTGATATATGCTATAAGGTTTACAAAGAAGCAAGAAGCAGTTTTTACTCTCCAGGAGCATTGTAGAATAATAAAATAGATGCACTAAGAGAAGCATAACAAAGGAAGTGGTTTTCCTACTGTATTTTATCCTAGGCAGATCATATATCTGGAGTATCATATCCAGTTCTAAGAACATTTTAGGAAAGGCACTGACAAGCTAGAACATATTCAGAGGAGGGTGAGAAGAGGGAAGGGGGCCAGGAGACATCTTCCATATGAGGACTGGATGAAAGAACTGGTTTTTTGTTTGTTGTTTGTTTGTTTTGGCCTGGTGAGTTACTGAGGAGTGTTGACTTCGGATTTTTGAAGGACTCTTACACAGAAGATGACTGGATGGGTTTGCTGACCTTAGAAGAGGAACTAGGATCAAGGGCTAAGCGTTAGAAAGGGGGCAGATTTATGGCTTGATGCAAGGAAAGACTTATTAACAATTAGAGTTATCTAAAATAAAAATATTGTCTTGGGAGGTAACGAATTCCCCTTCAACAGGAGTTATCAAGCAGAAGTTGGATTGCTACTTGTTGGGGTTATTGCAGACAGAACTGCTATTCAGTTATGGGTTGGACTTGGAGGTCCCTTCCAATATAGAGATTTAATGACTTTTTCAAATAAATATAATGAAGTATATGGGAAGCACCACATTATTAATTGCAAGTGTAGGTTCTTGATGACATGATTATGGTCCAGCTATTTTCTTTGAGAGATGGCATGGTGTAGTGGCCAGAGAGCTAGCCTTAGATCCAGGAAGACTTCTGTTCAAGTTTTGTATCTTACTCATTAGCCGTGGGACCTTAGGTAAGTTTTTATTTAACCTCTCAGTATTTTTAGGGTGCTTGCTAAGATTCTAAATTGTAGATAAGGTGCTGCTCTGCATTGATGGGGGTAGTTTCCTCACATGGGAGTTTCTTGTATCAACAAAGCACAGATTCAATCCTTATCCTTCTTATTCTCTTAAATTGTTATTTAGAACTTTTGCTTTTTAACTTTCATGTATTTAAATTTATATATTTAAATCTTATCTCCTTTACTTGAATTTGGGGTTTTAGGGTACACATGGGCCTATCTTAGCCATCAACTCTGGCTGAGTTAAGGCATTGATTGATAGGCTTCAGATTAATTTTGAAAATTTCATCCCTTGAATGCCCACTGTAGTGCTTTGAGTCTCTATGACAACATATACAGTTTAACATCACAAAACAATTATTTACATGCCCTAAGAGGAGAATATTCTTGTATTAAAAAGATTTGCATTTGTTAAGAAAAATCTTTAAAAACTGTCATCTTGACCATCTCCTCCCCAGTCCCAGTTCTGCCCACTATTTAAGACAGAAATGGATAATAGTGTGTTCTCAATCAATGCTTGCTAATTTTATTTAATTAAAAAAACTCATCTCTTTAATCTCTACCTCTTGGTGTCTCCCTGGGCAGATTACTCACTGTATGGGTGATTTATTATTTTTCAGTTATGTCCGACCCTTCATGATCCTGTTTGGGGTTTTCTTGGCAAAGATACTGGGGTGATTTGCCATTTTATTCTCCAGTTCATTTTGCAGATGAGGAAATTGGAGGAAACAGGGTTAAGTAACTTGCCTAGGGTCACACAGCTGTTGTCTGGAGTCAGATTTGAACTCCTGAAGATGAGTCTTCCTGATTCCAGGTATCTATCTATTTCACCACCTAGCTGCCCCCATGAATGACTTATAGCCTCTTTGATACAACAGATGACTTCTTTCTGCCTAGCTTACCTCACTATTTGCTTCCAAATCAGAGTTGATAAGGGAGTGCAAATAATTTAAATATCAGTCTAATCCATACATATTCAAGAAGATAGATCTATTAGAAAATACACACAAACATGCTACATAATGCAATCCAAATAAAATGTAAATAAATGATCCTGGGCTCAGACACTTAGCACCCACCCAGAAACACCTGGCCGTGTAACCTTGAGCTAGTTACTTAACCCCAATTGCTTAGGGGCGGCCAGGTGGCTCAGCGAGTAAGAGTACCGGCTCCAGTGTTGGGACGACCTGGAGATTGAATCCCGGGCTCAGACACTCAGCACCACACCCAGAAATAACTGGCCTTGTAACCTTGAGCAAGTTACTTAACCCCGATTGCTTAAAAAGTAAAAAAAAAAATGTAAATAAATGCTGGCTTCTCTGTTGTTTCAATTACTTGAGCCTTTCCCCCTAGGATTCAAATAATTGAGAATTACTTATATAAACTTTTAATAAGCAGCCCAAATTTTTTAAAGTCCTTATGTAGCTAACTGGTCATAGAACTGAGAATACAAGCAATCCTCTTTCATCAAGAGTGACAACTATTCAACATTTACAAAGTACTCACTATGTGCTCAGCAATCTTAGGTACTAGGTAGAGATACAAGTTTATGGATTAAACAAAAGAGTTAGTCTACTATTATAACAGAATAAGATGAAGTATACAGATAATTACAATGTCCAGTAATACATGATATATGAATTAAATATACAAAGCAAAATGAGGTTTGAAGGGGGAAAATTGTTACTGGTTAGGTCTAGAGGGTTCATGGAGGAGATAGAATTTGAATTGGGCTTTAAAGTGTGAAGAAGTTAAAGAAGTAGGTGAACTAAACCCATAGTCAAATATGGTCCCTATTTATTTTTGTAGGACCAGGGAGCTAAGAATGGTTTTGACCTTTTTAAATAAAAAATTACTGTATAATAAAATTATACTTAAAAAGGTCAAAACCATTCTTAGCTCCCCAGCCCTACAAAAACAGACAAGTTCAAGTTTGGCCTCCTACCATTGTTTGCTGACCCCTGGTTTAAAAGGTAAAGATGGAGACAGAAGATATACCTCTCATAATCAAATCAATACTACTATTGTTTTCGGAAAATGTCATTTCACTCTCCTGTGGTTCCATTCATTATTCACCTGACTTCCCACACCATAACACTGCCTTATATGTATCTTCTCCATTAGAATATAAGTTCCTTGAGGGCAAGGACTGTCTTACTTTTATATTTTTATCTCCAGTTCTTAGTAGAGTGCAAGGTTTCATGAAATTCTCCCCCTTCTAGGAACTATTATCAACTTGGGTTAGGAAGGGCAGATTAGGGAAGGATTCAAGGAAGATGAGTTATTTTAGCTGAGTCTTCAAGAATGGGTAGGATCTCAATGAACAAGGGAAAGGATATTCCAGGCATAGACTATGATACCGCCCCTCCGCCCCCTCTCCAAGGATCTGGACAAGAGCAGATATCTTGAGGACATGGCCAAAAAGAGAAATGAAGTCAGAGTCCATCCCATTGTTCCAGTTACCTCTCTCCAGGACAACAGGAAAGGAAGGATCCTTTGATCAATGGCTTCCTATCCTGCCTCTCCCAGGGGCTTACCAAATTTCAACAATAAAACCAAACAGCAAATAGATTAATTTAATCCCTTGTGAAAAGGCAAGAATTTCTGGGTAAAATAGTATTTGTATGCCTCTGTGCGTCTGGAGGATTTCTGGAGGGACGCCCTGGGAGAACAGTTTGTACCATTGGATATAAGATCTCCTCCAAGGGCATTCCTGACATGAGGCTGCCCTTTTCTAGGGACAACTTCTGACTTTGACAGAAAGCATGTTTCAAGATGTACATGTCAGTTGCAAAAGTTTTCAAGTTCATCTAGAATTGTAATCAAAGGAGACAGCTCAACCACCACACAAGCTCCAAGGTTTTAGGGCTCTGACATAACGTCAGGGTACTAGTCCTGTCAAAGGAGGTCAATACTTCCCTAGCACATCAGGTCTTTACCAACTCCACACACAATGTGCTGATGTGAAGAGCTCTCTCTCTCTCTCTCTCTCTCTCTCTCTCTCTCTCTCTCTCTCTCTCTCTCTCTCTCTCTCTCTCTGTGTCTCTCTGTCTCTCTCTCTCTGTCTCTCTCCGTCTCTGTCTCTCTCTGTCTCTCTGTCTCTCTCTCTCTCTGTCTCTCTCTCTCCTTCTTGGGTTGGTTTTTCTCTCCTGAGATATTTCATGGAGGCAGGGAAGATGAAGGTAATAATAATTTTGGTTAGTAAGGGTCTAGTTGGGAAGATTCACAAGTCCTAGAAAGAAGAGACCATCTAGCCTACGGGTTCTTCATCTTTTTTGTGTCATAGATCCCTTCTTGGAAAAATGTTTTTAAATGTATAAAGTAAAATACAAAGGAAAATGATTATATTGAAACAGGGTTTCAAGATATTAAAAAACAAACAAATAAGTTCACAGATCCCTAAGTTAAGAATCTAGTTCAACCTCCTTAGGTGAATAAATTATGAAACTTTATATTTCAGAGGCTTTTTATTTTGATACCAATGACAAAATCACAATCATTACTGTCTAGATACTTGGAATGTATAAGTGTAGACATTATCAATTTTCTCCTGTTGGCTTCCAACAACAACAACAAAAAATAGATTGGACAAAAGACAATATTCAATAGGTAATATGGACAGATGAAGGGGAGAATTTATTGATGACAAGGACAAGCCCTTTTGATCCTAATCTATCTCTTAATAGGGTAGTGAACTAAAGATAACAGGTGCTAGTTTTCTGGCTGACCTTAGAAGGTAATGGGTGCTTGAGTCTCCAGAAGGAGCTAAGGAGCAGGCTATGTTAGATAACTAAAGAAGCCTGCTAAAGTGCATAGCCTACTTATATGCCATCTGTTGCTGTTGAATCATTTCAGTCATAGTCAACTCTTTGTGACCCCATTTGGATCTTTCTTGGTAAAGATACTGGAATGGTTTGCCATTTTCCTTTCTCAGCTCATTTCACAGATGGGTAAACTAAGGCAAACAGGATTAAGGAATTTGCCCAAAGCTACACAGTTAGTAAATGTCTAAAGCTGGACTTGAACTTGGGTCTTCCTGACTCTAGCACATTACCCACTGAAATCCCTTCATACTCCAGTCTGGCTGGAAGCAAATTGCCCAGGTGAAGTATACCCTTCCATAGGTCAGGTGACATTTATGCTTTCCATAGATTATAGAGCATAGGCTCAACAAATGCATGCATACTTAAGTTGCAGCATTTCTGTGTATGTTCTTCTTACAGGCTATGTTGTCTTAGATAACAACATGTAAAGTGTTTGTAAATTTTTAAGTGCTATATAAATACTTATTGTTGTAATTATAATTATTATTAACTAGAAACTAAGACTGGATGAGTTTCTAGGTCATTTCTTAAAGGACAAACAAGTCTAGTGGCTACTGGTCCTAAGCAGAGAGATCTCTTGACCTTTCCCTCTTTGTATTAGATATTTAACCCGAACTGAACTTTCTCTCATCTTCCTTCCTATGGACCTTCATCAGGTACCTGCATCATTATATTTTCTTCCTTTTCTTGCTCCAAAGTGCATTTCTTGATTATCTCTGTCTTCTTTCTTGGATTCTACCAAAGCAGGCTGTCTCTTCACTCTCACTGAGTCTAGAAACAATGTGTTCTGAGATGTTTCTTTTTTGAATACCTTTGTATATCATTGCAGCCCTTGCTAATTTCTCTCTCTGTTTCTGTCTCCATCTCTTCCTATCTCCCTGTCTCCCTCTCCCTTCCTCCCTCCCTGTCTCTGTCTGTCTCTCTAGGTCTCTCTCTCCATAATATATCAATAGAGTCCAATAAGACCCAGAATTGATATGATAGCTATTTATGTAGAGATTTGTGTGTGTACACATACAGACAGAGTTGATCTCTATCTGCATGGGTTCCTGAATCTTTAGGATTAGTGTTAATAAATAAATTCTCAATTTACAGATGCTATTTAGTGACCTATAGTCTATGAATTTTAGTTCCATGATTTATTAAATTAAAAAAATTCATTGCAGAGAATACTGTGGTAACTATTTAGAGATATACAAAGTTTAGATATTCCTTTAGATCATCCTTACCTTCATAAAGCTTACAGGCTAGTAGGGGAACAAGACATGTAAACATACGAAACATGCATGCACACACATACAAGTCTAGAACAAGATAATATTTGATGTGTGCATAAGCACAATGCAAACAAAGAGCTATGTGAGATCGATCCAAAAGGAGAAAGGTTATTCCTAATGGCAGAGATGTAGTGTGGGACATCAGGGAAGGCCCTATGCTGTAAGCGGTATTTAGCTAGAGTTTTAAAAGGTAGGCAGGAATTAAATAAGCAAGGCTATTACAGGCACAGAAACAGTATGACCAAAGGCATGAAAGTACCATGGCAGAATACATAAATATATAGGTAACAGTCCAATAATCCAGTTTGGCTGAATTCTAGAATAAGTAGAGGAGAGTAATATGAGAAAAACTATAAATATAGGGTGGTGCCAGATGGTGGGGGGTATTGAATACCAGGCAAAGGAGTATGAACTGACAATAGAGGAGGTATTAAAGGATTTTGAACAGAGAGTGACAAAATCACATTTCTGTCTAAGAGAGATTAGTCTGGTATTTGAATGAAGGGTAGATTTTGTGGAGAATAAGGCAGGAAGATCTCTTAGGCTATTACAGTAGTCCCAAAGGGTGGTAATAAGGCACTGTATCAGAGTAGTGGCAATAAAAATAGAGAAGAGGAGATAGATGAGAGATATAATAGATGTAGAATCAAGAAGACTTGGTAACTCATTTTTTACATCCAAAGATTACAAACGCACTGGCCTTTTTTTTGAGAAGTTGATAATTCTAGGTGAGTTACTTGGGTTTGGTTCATTAACAACACTCTATAAGGTAACTGTAAGAGATCCCTAGGGTTTGGTGGGGGATGATGGAGGAAGAATTGGAGAGAACTCAGTATCAGAATATTAACAGTGTTGACTAATACAAGAACACACAACCCAGTGAGTGCATTTGAACTAGAAGCTTAGTTTTCCAAATCCAAGACCAGTGCTCTTTAAAAAAAAAATCATTAAATATTTCCCAGTTATATTAACATTTTTTAACATTCATTTAAAAAAATTTTGAGGTCCAAATTCTTTCCCTCCTTCCCCCCACCCTCTTGAGAAGGCAAACAATACTTATACATGTGAATTCATATGAAACATATTTTCATTTTAGTTATGTTACAAAAGAAAAACACACACAAAAAACAAGGAAAATAAAGTGAAAAATATATACTCCAATCTGAACTATCAGTTTTCTCTCTTGGAAATGGATAGCACTTTTCATCATGGGTTCTTTGGAATTGAAATAGATGATTGTCTTTCTTGATCAGAGTAGATAAGTCTTTCACAGTTGATCATCATTACAATATTGCTGTTACTGTGTACAATGTTCTCCTAGTTCTACTCATTTCATTTTGCATCAATCAGTTCATATATAAAAAAAAACTTCCCAGGTTTTTTTTTCCACCCTGTCATTTCTTATTGTATGAGTATTCCAACTTATGGCAATCATATGCCATAATTTGTTCAGCCTCTTCCCAGTTGATGGGCATCCCCTCAATTTCTAATTCTTTGCCACCACAAAAAGCTACCATAAATATTTTTGAACAAATAGGTCTCTTTCCCTTTTATTTGATCTCTTTTTAATATAGACCTTTATAACGGTATTTCTGGGTCAAAGAGTATCCTCAGTTTTATAGCCTTTTGAGCATAGTTCCAAATTGTTCTTCAGAATAGCTGGACCAGTGTACAACTCCACCAACAGAGCATCAGTGTCCCAATTTTTCCACTTGCTAGTGCTCTTTCCAAGACACCACACATTTATTTTGAAAGGAGAATATGATGCATTTTAATTTTTTAATATAGAGGAACTCTGCCTATATTGTCTGAATGCTACTTAGGGTTTTTATGTGCACATAAATTGTACAATACATACAATAATAGTTCACAGTACCATTTCAATGTAAATTAGATCAAATCCTGCATTTTCTCTCAAATGTTTTGAGCAATGTTGCCAACTCCATTGATGTTCCCACTCATTCATTGTTATCTTTCCAGGTCCAAGCTCAATGAATTATTGTTGTCAGTATTAGTTCAACCCATCTTCTCTTGACATTCTCAGACTATAAGGACACATTTCACCTCCACCAGGAATGCTTCTCTTACTGCTTCAGCCTTCCATGGTCCCTTCATCCTCTGAACCCCTGCAGCACGTCTATGCCACTGTCAGGCACTTAATCAGTCTGGATTATTTCTGAAGTCTATGTGTGAATTTTGGCTTCTTAGAGTATAAGTTCCTCATAGGGACTTAATGCTCAGTTTTGTATTAACAATATCACACACACACACATGCATCCCATAGTTATTGAATAAATATTTTAACAAAAATGGAGATACAGCATAGTGTCCTGGAAAAGAAAGCTGGCTTTTGGCTTGAGACACTTGGGCTCAGATGACCTCTGAGGTCCCTTCAAGGTTTAATTCTACGATTCTGTGATCAGGCTCTGTTATTTACAAACTACTTGATCTTGGACAACTCGTTTCCCCTTTATGACCCTCAATTTCCTCATCTATAAAATGGGGACATTAATAAGTACCTGCCTATCCCACAGGACTGTTGTTAGGAAAAAGGACTATAAAATCTTAGAGTTCTGTATAAATGTAAACCATATTTAGCACACCTCACTATTGTCATGGCCTGTTTTACAGGGTTGGAGTGAAGAATGTACATAGTGAAAACTGCACTGTTTATAAATATTTGTTGTTGTTGTTGTTATGACTGTAGGTCTCTTCATTGGACAGGGCTGCAAGGTCCTCCACAGATATCTGGGTATGGAGACAATGTTAACATTTAATAGGGCCTTGTGCTCAACTCCAAAAGTATTTGAGTGAACCCAAACCAGAATTTTACCTTCTAAGAAGTCATTATCCATAATTCATTTTGCCCTCCCTCAGAATTATTTCATAATCAAATACCTTCCTCCCAATAATAAGAAGGAAGAATGCTACAAATGAATAATACCTTTGAATTAAAGGATTCATTTTTTCCCAAAGATGCTTGCAATAGGATTAACATTGACCTACTTCTCTTTTTTCAGCACCAGCTTACTCTATTTCTTATCAAGACCTTTCTTCTCTTAAGTTTTCAAGCTGAGTAATTCCAAATAAATTAATGAGCATGATCTAAAAAAACACCCCATGTATAGAACTTGGGCAACTGTTAGCTTAGGGAGCTGAGCAATAGGAATGTTATCTCTCCAGGATAAAACATCTCACTCCCTAACGATGCCTACTTTATTGCTCCTTGCTCTAATTCTTTGATTTTTCACACAGCATCAGTTCACATAATCTATGTAGGCAGGGGAGGTAATTTCTTCTTTGCTTTTATGCATCTTTGCAAGTGTCAGGAGTCTTTTTTTTTTCATTTCAAATCATATCAGTCATTTGGGTATCAAGCGTCCAACAAGCTGTTCCTATTGGCCAAAGTGAGAGAACTAGATATGCATGTCTTCGGAGACCTTTGTGTTCTGGGGCAACCACAAAAGCAGAGAGGAATGCACTTGGATCAGAAATCTGAATGTCAAGGAAAATATAAGGTTCTTCCATCCCAGAACCTGCTATTACCAAAGCATGCAGAGGAAGTATATGGGTTGGAGAGGTATGTGAAGAGATAATATTTAGTGCCAATAAAGTTGTTTTTTTTGGACTTTTCTACCTACTGTGAGGCAGTTGATGGCTCAGTAGATAGAGTACTGGATGTGGAGTCAGGAAGACCTGAATCCAAATCTAGCCTCAGACAATTCCTAGCTATGTAACTCTGGGCAAGGCACTTAATCTTTGATTGCCTGGCAAAATGAATCCACTGGAGAAGGAAATGGCAAATTCCTCCTGTACTTTTGCTATGAAAACCCCAAACAGGGTCACAAATGGTCAGACACAACTGAAATGACTGAACAACAATAAAACTCCCCCTAGAAATTTTGTATCTGTCCTAAAAAGCTAATTCTTCTTATAATTTTCCATTAAGTAATTTAGATATATAGAAGGTACTGTAGTAGAAAAATCATCGGATTTGGAGTCAGAAGTCCTGAGTTCAAATCATTTCTCTGATCCTAACTACTTGTGAGACCTTGGGCAAATCATTTAACCTCAGTTTCCCAATCTATAAAATGAGGGGTTGGATTCAATGACTTCTAAAGTCCCCTGGTATAAAATCCATGATTCTGCGATAAAGGAGGTTGGACTAGATGATCTATTTGGTCCTTTCCAAATCTTGATTCTATAATTATTTGTACACATTATATATTGTATTATAAGCATTTTGAGGGCAGGAATATGTCTTAACTAACCCACCTTTATTTCTTTCTCAGTACTTGGCACAGGGGATTGTACTCTGTGGGACTTCAATAAACTTCAGCAGAAATTAATTGGATTGATGTTCTTTAATGCACAATCAGGAGCTATCCTACACTATAGGAAATTTACTCAGCATAGAAGTATTTTCTATTTATGAAAGAGCTCACATGAATGTGTTCATACTGCAGTGGAAAGCATGTTTATTTTCTTCTAATCTGCCAAACTTTGTGAACAATTCTTGTGGGTGTCAGATACAGTAATCCCTGCTGGGCAGGTGTTCCACATACACTGAACATCCATAAATATTAAGAAAGTTACCTGCCCTTTAGAAATGGTTTTTTAAGCACACCAAAATAATTTTAGGCTTTTCTGACTTCAAATAATTTTTTGGTCTGTTTCTCCTCAGTTTTTATGTATTTTTATATCTTTTCTTTTTGTTTGTGTTTCCTGTATTTGTCTCTGTGCTTGATTGTGTGGCCCAATGCTATCTATGCTTCATGGGGGTAAACAAAGAAGGCATTGGAGTTGACTTGGCAGCAATGGGAGAACTAGAATGTGATGCTTTGGGGAAGGAAGTGCCCAATTCTATTCTAGAGAAGATAGAAGGACATCAGGAATGGAAAGAAGCACTGGGCAGTACATCAAAGAGCCATGATTTAACCCATTTGGAAACTTCTGTTATAATTCAGATTGCAACCTGTCTATATTGTATCTTCTTAAGTTGTTGTTTGAGGCTCTGAGATGTTAAGTAACTTAACAAAGGCCACATAGCTATTAAATGTCAAATAGGGGATTTGACCCTGGCTCTTCCTGAATCAGAATAATAAATTTAGTGAAGGATATCAGAGGTCATCAAGTCCAGCTCTTTCATTTTAAAGGTAAAGAAACTGAAGTCCACAGAGTGAATTAGTGAAAGTTGCCTAGGAAGGAAAAAGCAAAGCTGAGATGGGAACCAGTCCCTCTGATTTCAAATCAGCCATATTTTCAACTACACAACTGCTACCTCCCCAAGTTCAGTACTCTATCTACTTTGCAATTCTCTCTCCACTCACTTCTCTGGTCACCATCTGATAATAATAAATCATATTTCAATGGCACATTAAAGCTCGCAAAATACTTTCTACAAAATAGACCTGTGAGGTAATGCAAGTATTACTAACTCCAGTGTGCAGATGAAGAAACTGAATGTCAGAGAGGTTAAGTGATTTGCCTATAGTCTCACAATGAGTTTCATATCTGGGTAGGACAATCTGACCAGTAAGGAGTAGTAAGTAGATTAAGTACTTAGTGCTTCTGTGATAAGGGGAAAGGGACCCTCTAAGATTTAGCTGCAAATAAATTTAACATGATTTAGGTTTATGAGGGTGTCTTTAGATGAAGGAAAATTTTCAGTAACATGGAGTGCATAGGAAGGGGACTTATTGAAAGAGGGAGTCAGACTCCATATTGATTTTATATCCTAGTGACTGTTTTTTATATAGAAAGTTTCTTCATTTAATATTTTGTGTATCCTATGTTTATAAGTGTGAAAGCCCTGAGCAGTCAAATGAAGAGAGAGTTCTACAAGTTTCAAGTAAGGGGAACTGAGCCAATAGGAATTTAACCTGATAAAATGTAAGAGATCCCTCTGGATGGGATCATAAGGGGTTAAAAGTATAATAATCAAGAATCTAACTACTACATTAACCACTATTTCTATGTTTAACAAAAGTCCTATTATTTGTAAAAATATAGGAATTTTCAGAAAAGAGAAATTGTAAAGACAATCTAGTCATTGCTGTCAGGTTTTTGGCTGTGTGTGTGTGTGTGTGTGTGTATATATATATATTTGTATGTGTGTGTGTGTGTATTTTTTTAAAGGAAGGAACAGTTTTTAAGAAGTGTTTTATTTCTCTTGGTCTATAAGTGACAATCTAATCTAGAGTGACCTTCAGATAGCATTGATAGGCTCTAACTCAGAGAATTCAACCATGACTTCACTTTTGTTCATGTAGAAAATATTCACTTATCATTTGGGGAGATAAAAAATGGAGAGTAGGTTTACACTAGGGTGGAATAGGGGTAACATCTTGCCAAATTAGATACCAGGAAACAGGCCATGGAGTTTCTTAGTTAACTACTGAGTGATGCCAAGAAGGATCTTATTGGGGGAATTCTGGCCTTCATAGCTCACTGTTCTAGGCAAAGCCAGTGGCTCCCAGGACAATTAAATGAGGTGGCACATGCCACTTATCCCTAAACAAACACTGGAATGAGCTGGCTCCTTTGTCCTACTAAAGATATCTGTAATTATACCCAGACAATAGAGGTCAATGTTTGAATAGATTCTCAAATGGTTGTCTGGGTTTGGCTAGCACCAGTGACACAACTGCATTTGTGCAGTACCCAGAAGTGGGATCCAAGAGACCTAATCCATGCCAGTATCCTGGCCCCTGAGCCAAAGAAGTGCTGATTCAGAGGACACCATGGGCTCAATGAGGCACTGACTAAGCAATGTGGCATGACAAAGGACTTTTGGAAATAACTGTGGGCATTGGGACATCAGGTCAGGGAAAAATTCTACACTTATGAAATAGGGCTTATAACCAGGTGAACAGACTTGAACCATCTCCTGAAATCCCTTCTTTAACAGCCCTGGCACTATGTATGGCTTCATTTCTATTTTCCCTCTCAGTCTTGTTTGGAGAGCTTGGGCTTAGCAAGATACTTGAAGAAAAATTGTCTCTCTGAGAGAGGAATGTCTTACTTATCAATGATCTAGAAAGGTTTTGATGTAGTCTCGTCCTGCTAAGGTTGATAGAGAATCATCAAGGTTGTTCATGTGATCAAAAGAAATATCACTGATGATTAATCATGTAATGAACAAACAGCTAAACCACACACCAAGAGGAGGCCAACAGGGAGGCCCCACTTCCAAATACAAGCCAAAAGGAAGTCTACCCTCTAGAGAAAGCAAGCAGCTAACCCCTGAAGACCAGTGAAAGTCAGCATAAAGACCCAGAGCCCCAGCATAAAAAGCTTGGGACAGTGCAGGACCAGAGGCCAAAGCACACATAAAAATACTGAGTCACAAAAATGGCAGAACAATGGGCAAAAAAAAAAAAAAAAAACCCAACAACAACAAAAGAGCTTCACTATAGAAAGTTACTGTAGTGAAGGGAGAATGAAGGCATAAATTTAGAAGAGAACAATAGTGTTAAAATGGCTCCATGTGAAGCCTAAAAGAAAAAATATAATTTGTCTTAGGCCCAAAAAGAATTCCTGGAAGAGTTTAAAAAAGATTTTAAAAAGCAAATTGGAGAAGTGGAAGAAAGATTGGGAAAAGAAATGAGAGTAATGAAAGACAATCATGAAAGAAGAGTCAATAGCATGGGAAAAGATATGCACAAATTTACTGAGGAAAATAACTCCCTAAAAATAGAATTGGCCAAGTGAAAAACGAAATACAAAAGCTCACTGAAGAAAATAATTTCTTAAAAATTGGAATTAAACAAGTGGAAACTAATGACTCTTCGATGCATCAAGGTACTAAAAAACAAAATTTAAAAAGTACCAAAAAATAGAAGAAAATATGAAATTTCTCATTGGAAAAACAATTGACCTAGAAAATAGATACAGGAGAGATACTATAAGAATTATTGGACTACCTAAAAGCCATAATAGAAAAAAATGCCTGGACAACATCTTTCAAGAAATTACCAACGAAAATTGCCATGATATATTAGAACCAGAGGGTAAAATAGAAATTGATAGAATCTACTGATCACCACTTGAAGGAGATCCTCAAATAAAGACTCCCAGGAACATCATAGCCAAATTCCAGAACTCACAGATCAAGGAGAAAGTATTGCAAGCAGTCAAAAAGAAACAAATCAAATGTCATGGAGCTACAGTCAGTATTACATGGGATTTGTCAGTTTCCACATTAAAGACCCAGGGGACTTGGAATATGATAAACCAGAAGGCAAAGGTGTTAGGATTACAACCAAGAATCATTTAACCAGGAAAACTGAATATAATCTTTCAGGGAAACCAACAGATATTTAATGAAACAGATGACTTTCAAGAATTTCTAGTTAAAAGACCAGAGCTGAATAAATAATTTAACTTCCAAATACAAGACTCAGGGGAAACATAAAAAGGCAAAAAAGAAACAAGAAAGAGAAAACATAAATTCTATAAGCTTAAACAGTTCTATATGGCAAGATAATATTTGTAACTCTTAACTTTATTACTATGAGAGCAATTAGAAGGAGTATATGTAGAAAGAGTTTATGGAAATAAGTTGACTTTGAAAGGATGATACCCTAAAAAAACAAAATAAAGGACTGGGAAAGAAAATTGCTTTAGAAGAAGGTGGGGGAGACTGAATGAGGCAAATTATCCCACATAAAAGAGACATGAGAGAGCTATTACAATGGAGGGTAAACTGGGGATGGGGGCAGGCAAGGCTTAAACCTTACTCTCATCAAAACTGGCTCAAAGAGGGAATAACACAATACTCAGTCAAATATAGAAATCAATTTCACCTTATAAGGAAACAAAAAGGGATGGAGATAATAGAAGGGGAAGGCAGGGAACTGATAAAAAGGAGGGTATATTGGGGAAGGTGTTGATCAGAAGTAAAACACTTGTGAGGAAGGAAAAAGATGAGGCAAGGGGGGATAAACAAGAAAAAATAGCATGGAGGGAAATACATTGCTAGTTATCATAAATATAAATGTGAATTCAATAAACTCACCTATAAAACAGAAGCTGATAGCATAGTGGATTAAAAACTAGAATTCTACAATATGTTGTTTACAAGAAACACATTTGAAGCAGAGAGATTCACATAGGGTAAAGGTAAGGGGCTGGAGCAGAATCTATTATGCTTCAGCTGAAGCAAAGAAAGCAGGGGTAACAATCACAATCTCAGAAAAAGCAAAAGCAAAAATAGATCTAATTAAAAGAAATAGAGAAGGAAACTATATCTTGCTGAAAGGTACCATAGACAATGAAGTCATATCAACATTAAACATATATGCCCCAAATGGTACAGCAGCTAAATTTTTGAAGAAGTTGAATGAGCTATGTAAGGTAATTGCCAAGGAAAGGCAACTTCCCAAGGTTCAAAATACCAGCATAGGTGCTCTCCATTTTATTCAGTGACAAACCAAGAACAGAGAAGGTCAAAACATGACATCATTCAAAATACAGCATTTACTAAGAGTGATTAAATAATCTCCAAGTACTACCCCACCCCAGGACCTTCCAATCATTCAATCAATTACAAAGTCCCTGTTCTAAATACTACTACACCCCTAGGCTATACCTTCATTTAGTCCACCACAAAGTCCCTCTTCTCAAATGGAGATTAGTTTCCAAACATAAGTAAAATACCTTCATTTGTTCAATCACAGAGCACAGAAAGGTCAAAAGTTCCCCACCCCTGGATCTCAATTGAATCTACCCCAGAGTTACATCAAGTTTAAACACAGCACTTAATACCCAAATGGAGGTCTTTTCTTCATCTTGACACGAGGCAAGTTCTCAACAATCTTAGTTCCTGGGGAGACAAGGCTTAGCAAGGCCACAAGATATATTGCCAGTCCCTTCATGAATTCATCCTCTGTCTGTACAACAGTCCCAGAACCCCTGAAAACATTAGCAAAGCCCTCTCCCAGGATTTCTGTAAACATACAACAAGAAAATCCTTCTTCAGGGCTTCTGAACCAACAGAAAGGTTCCCAGACCCCTGCAACAACAGCACTGTCCTTCACCAGTGGACAGTATTCATTCTGTCTGCAGGACAGTCTCCAGACCCCTGCAACAACAGCACTGTCCTTCACCAGTGGACAGTATTCACTCTCTGTCTGCAGGACAGTCTCAGGGCTTCTTAGCGAACAGCCAGGTTCCAGGACTTCTTCAACAAAAGGACTGTCTTTCACCAGTGGACAAATCTGGCAAAACAACATCAAAACAGACAGACGAAGTACCAGCAAAACAGCTATGTCTCCTCAGTCCTTGGCAGCTCAGGGGGCAGGTCTCAAAAGTCCAGGGCAATTCAAAGTGGCCACTAGCAATTCTCTTAGTCTCTCTCTCTGCCTCCACGTGGGTGCTGCTTCCAAAAAGTTCCTCTGCCTCTCTCTTGTCTCTCCAAATCTACGGTCACCAGCTCCTCCCAGTTCAAGACTTTCTTTTCACATCAACAAGTCCATCCCACAGGTGGGATTAACAAGCTCTGGGTTTTAACACAATCAGTTTGAAAACCAAGCCAATACAGGGGAATCTTTAATTGCCATTACTATCACAAGCTATAGGAGGAAATAGATAATAAAACTATGCTAGTGGAAAACCTCAACTTTTCCATCAGAACTAGATAAATCTAACCAAGAAATAAGAAAAAGTTAAGGATGGGAATACAATTCTAGAAAAGTTAGATAGGATAGATCTCTGGAGAAAACCAAATGGGAATAGAAAGGAATATACCTTTTTCTCACAGTACATGGCACCTACAGAAAAACTGACCACATAGTAGGACATAAAAACTTCACAACCAAATGCAAAAAAGCAGAAGTAGTAAATGCATCCTTTTCAGATAATAATGCAATAAAAATTATATTCAATAATGGATAATGGAAAGAGAGATTAAAAATTAATTGGAAAATATATAATCAAATACTAAAAAACAAGTGGGTCAAAGAAATAAATCATAGAAACAATCATTAATTTCCTTAGAGAAAATGACAACAATGAGACAACATACCAAAATTTATAATATGCAGTCAAAGCAGCTCCTAGGGGAAAATTTATATTCCTATTTGCTTACATTAATAAAATAGGGAAAAAAAGCAGATCAATGAATTAAGCATGCAAGTAAAAAAAAAACCTAGAAAAACAAAACAAATTAAAAATCCCCAATTAAACACCAAATTAGAAACCCTGAAAATCAAAGGAGAGATTATCTAAAACCATCAACAAGCATTATCTGTAATGGGTAGAAGCTAGAAGCCTTCCCAATACAGTCAGGAGTAAAGCAAGTATGCCCATTATCACCCCTATTATTTAATATTGTACTAGAAATGTTAGCTATAGCAATAAGAGGGGGAAAAGAAATTAAAGGGAATAGAATAGCCAATGAGGAAACAAAACTATCATTCTTTGTGGATCATATGATATTATACTTAGAAAGTCCTAGAGAATCAACTAAAAAGCTACTTGAAATTATTAACAATTTTAGCAAAGCTACTGTATGCAAAATAAACCCACATAAATCATCAGCATTTCTATATAATATCAAGAAAGTCTAGCAGCAAGAAATAGAGAAATTCCACTTAAAATAACTGTAGATAATATAAAATACTTGGGAGTCTACCTTCCAAGATAAACCAGGAACTGTATGAACATAACTACAAAGCACTTTTCACACAGTAAAGTCAGATCTAAATAAGTGGAAAAAATATTAATTGCTCATGGGTATATTGAGCCCAGACAAAAATGACAATTCTACCTAGATTAATCTGTTTATTCAGTGCCATACAAATCTAAGTATCAAAATTGCTTTACAGAGCTAGAAAAGTAGTGGCTAATATGACAAAAAAAGGAAAATGTTGAATGTTGTAGGGGATGTGTGAAAACTGGGACACTAATGCATTGTTGGTGGAGTTGTGAACTGATACAAACATCCTAGAGAGCAATTTATAACCTAAAGGGCTATATAACTGTACATACCTTTGGATCTAGCAATATAACTGCTAGGTTTTTATTTTAAAGACCTTCAAAAAGGGGAAAGGACTGGCTTATAGCAACTCTTTTTGTGGTAGCTAAGAATTGGAAATCAAAGGATGCCCATCAATTGGGGAATGGCTAAAAAGCTGTGGTTTATGATGGTAATGGAATATTATTATGCTGTAAGAAATGACAAACAGGATGATTTCAGAAAAATCTTGAAAGACTTACATGAACTGATACATAGTGAAGTGAACAGAACTAGGAGAATGTCGTACAGAGTAACAGTAGTATTGTTCAATGAAGAACTGTGAATGACTTAGCCATTTTCAACAACACAATGATTTTCAAGACAATCCCAAAGGACTAATGATGAAGCATACTACCTGCTCCCAGAGAAAGAATTTATATTGATTGAATACAGACTGAAGCATGCTATTTTCACTTTCTTTCATTTTTTCTTTTATTCCAGTCTTCTTGTACAAAATGACTAATATGGAAATGTTTTAAATAATTGCACATATATAACCTGTATCTGGTTGCTTAGCATCTCAGGGAGACTGTAAGGTAGGGAGGCAAGAAAGGACATAATTTGAAACTCAAAATTTCAAATAAAAATGTTTTCAAAATTGAAAAAAATATTGTCATTTTGAGGAAGGGATTATAAGAATTATGATAACAATAACAGTATGTAGTAGAGAGCAAGCTGTCCTTAAAGCCAGGTTCCATTTCTGACACACACTAGCTTTATGTCTCTCAGTGCTCAAAACAATTCTCTAGAACAGGGATCAACAAACTACAAGTTTGAGTGTAATCTATGACTTTAAGTAACAGAGAAGGTACCAATCTGAATTAGTTCTCTCCATTAGGAAAGGATGAAAACAGATTTTTTTACCGAACTTAGTTGGAGGGTAGTCTCTGAAGGAGTCCTGCCAAGATCATATGATTATAGGATGTCCAATGGGAAGAAACCTTAAGAAGTTTCTAGGCCTATGATTCTCAAAGTTTGGTATAAGGATCTTTGGGGTTCTCCAAGATCCTTTTTGGGGGTCTGAAAGGTCAAAACCATTTTTTATAATACTAAGAAGTTTTAATTTCTAATACAGTAAATATCAATAGATATAACCCATATAAACAAAAACTTCTTGGTGGTCCCAATTTTTAAGAGTGTTAAGGGGTCCTGAGGTCAAATATCTGAAGATTGCTGATCTAGCCTAACTTCTTTATTTTATAGATGAGGAAACTGAAGTCCAGAAAAAAAATAACTTTATCAAAGGCACAAAAGTAACAAGGAGAAGTTTTATAATTAAAACTCAGGTCCTTTGACTCTAAATCCAATGTTTTTCCTCTATGCTATGGCTGCTTAGAGACCACTAGTCTTCTGTTCTTAAGTTTGACACTTCCCCCAGGAACATTTCTAATGCTTAGAGGTAGGAAAGTAGAAGAGGAGAATTTGACCAATCTCTTAGTCATTTGAAAATTCTCTACTGGCCTCTAAAATGGACCTTTCCCTTTACTTCCTTTATGACTAGGTCTTAAGATGAGATACAGGGGTGGGAGTAGGGACCCACATGATCTACATTGTTCCTAATTGAGAAAAGGGGAGATTTTGAAGGAATTCATATAATTCATCCAATGCCTTGGCACAGGACAAACACCTCACTTCCTTGTACCTTTTCACTTAAGCCTCTTAGAATCCCTAGCTCCTTTCAAAGTTCAGTTCAGGAGGCACATCCTACATGAAGTCTTTCCTGATTTCCATAACTGTTAACACTCTCCCTTCCCAAAATAATGGAACCACAGAATTTCAGAATTGGAAGTGACCTCAAAGGCCATCTAGTCTACCTCATTCCAGAAAAGGAATCCCTACTATACCATATTTAATAATGAATTATCCAGCTTCTGCTTAAAGACTTCCAGGGAAGGTACTCTACCTCTTGAGGCAGTCTATTCCATGACTGGATAGCTCTAATTATTCAAGAAAATTTTCTTCCTATCAAGATTCCTTGCTTGGTATGTGTATATATGTACATACACATATATATTTCACATATGATATATGTCACATAGAGAGGGTAGATAATAGAAGGTAGAAGAGAGAAGACAGATTAGAGAAATGATAGATAGATAGATAGATAGATAGATAGATAGATAGATAGATAGATAGATGATAGATAGGCAGATGGAAGGATACATTTACCTTTTTGCAACTCCTAGCCCATGTTCTTGATTCTGATTTCTGGGTATAAAAGAGACTAAGTTAATCAATTAGTTAACAAGCATTTATTAAGTGCTAAATTCTGGGAATACAAAGAAAGGCAAATACATGGTTCTTGACCTCAAAGAGCTCATATTATACTGGGGAAGATAAGAGGGAAACAATTATCTCCATATAAGACATATATAGTGCAGAATAGATGAGAGGTAATCCCAGAGGAAAGGCACCAGCAGTAGGGTGGAGCAGAAAAGGCCCCCTACTCCAGATGGCATTTGATTTGAGGCTTAAAGGAAATCAGGGAAGTGAGTAAGTGAAGGTGAAGAGGGAGAGGACTCCAGGCATTGTGGACAGCCAGTGAAAAGACAGATTCAGGAAATAGAATACTATGTATAAGTAATAGCAAGCAGGCTATATTGTAGAGTACATGGAGAGGAGTAAAGTGTAAGAATATTAGAAAGAGATTTTTCAAGGCTGGGAAGGGCTTTAAAAATAAGGTCTAATTTCTCCTCAACTTGAAAGATTTTCAAGTACTTGAGAAAAGCCATTTTGTCCATCTCAAATCCTCTCTTCCTTAGGCCAAGCATCCCTGGTTTCTCCAACTGATCCCCATTTGGTATGGACATGAAGTCCTTGATTTTTTTGGCTGTCCTCTTTCAGATGCTCTCAATCTTGTTAATATACTTCCTAATAGCATGGCCTAGAACTCTGTATGTATTTTGTATTTACCTGTCTGCTTACAAGTTGTGTCTCTTCAGCAGAACAAATGCTCCTTGAGGGCAGGGATTACTTCATTTTTGTCTTTGGATACCTAGCTCTCAGTTCTTTGTATGGGGTAGGTGTTTAATAAATAATTGTTGATTCAAATTGATTTGAGATGACTTGTCTATAACAATCTAGCTCTCCAGATAACCAGACACATGGTTTTCCATCCCTATACCTGGGCTGACTGAAATAATTTTCCAGACTAACCATAACACTGAGCAGGGTGACTTGATGAAGGTTCATTGACTGATACAATGAGGTCACATCTCATTTTTTTCAAAGACTCTGAGAAGAGCCTTTGAACTACAGGTGTCTTGGATTGTACTTTCTTTTCTTTATCAGTTTTCATTTTAATGTCCTAGTAAAAATTCTGATAATCTAAACACAGCAATAATTTTTTCGCTATAAAAACAACTATCTCTTCATGTTATTGCCATCATCAAAAGCTCCATAATAACACTCACAACATGATACAAAACGGTTATTGTATTAAAATGAATAAATGACAAAGTTTTATTACATGAGTGATTTTCCAGGCACCAAGATGCTTTTTACGCTATACTGGAATAATGAACACATAATTCATGAACGCATTAGGGCACAGACCTTAGTATCTCAAAGCACAGTCACTGAAAATGAGTAAATTATTAAAGAGATGATGTCCAAAAATAAAGCCTTCAAATTCTGCTTTCATGCATAAAAAAAGAAAAAAATCTGGCAAATCTCTCACTTTAAAAAAATACTTTTTTGCTGCTACATTTTGCTTTTACATCACCTAAATTTCCCCTTGTGCTCCTTTCTTGCCTCCATCCCAGAGAACCATGCCTTAGAATAAATGATTTTTTTGAAGTGTTTTTAAGGCAGTAATTAGAGGACTCAAGATTCTATTCATGGGTGTTCTCCCTCCACTGACATAACCCTTCCCGACCTTAGTCTTAAAAGCTGCAATTGCCCAAAAGGCCATCACCCTGTACCAAGGTGTAATGGAAATGCAAATTTAAAGATCTTCCCTGCCCCTAGGCTAAAGTGCACCTGGAGACTGGGGTGGGAGGCTTGTTTTTCAGTTGATACTTTTTGATTGGCCAGTGGGTCCAAAAGGTTGTTACATTCTCTGAGCCAGGAGAAGGCTATATAAGCCCAGATGTGAGGCTTTGTTTTGGGGGCTCACTTTGAGAAGTGCTGTGTGATTTGGTCAGATGAAACTCTGGGAAGCCATTGTTGAGAGCCCCCGGCTTTGAAAAACCCAGATGCTGATTTGGTATGGATGTAATGGTTGGACAGTTTGGAAATCTGTCTACTTGATCTGTTAATGTCTTGATAATTCTGCCTGTATACTTTGAAGTTCGGGGTGCCGACTTTTCCCCTGAAAAAGGTAAACGATATATGTCTGACTGATTAAAGTAAGCTTGTTAACCCATTTTGAGTTGCTTTCCTTTATCAAAGCAGATCCAAGAACCTGTGTGAGCAGCCACCCTAGGAACTCCAGGGTGCTTGCTGCTACGCAAGGGTTCTGATGATAAGTTTTTTTGAACTTGGGCTGGCCATCAGATAGCAGAAACAGTTAGTTTTTCACCAGGCCCACCTTGAAATCTTTCCCACATGGTAGGGCCTCTCACAGCTCTATGTTGCTCCATTGCTACAGTCACCTTCACATTCTGAAGAGGTATGAATTTTTCAAAGTCAAATATAATTTTCAAGTCTATCATCTGGTATACCTACTCACTCTCCTACTCCGGAATGGAACATAAGAAGATGTAGAGCTGTTTTCCAATAGGCATGCGGTACAAAGCTTGCCTGGACCTATTAAGCATCTGTTAGGTGTTCCTCTGAAGGTTTTAAAGGGCTCCATGCAGCAGAGGAGAAAGTTACTGAGGAAGGGTTACTAGAGGGAATGAATAATTTTATCCAGATGGGTATCTAAAGTTCCCAAAACATGCCCTGTGGGAAAAAGAAAGGGAAGAGATATCTGTTCATTTAGTTCAGCAGTTAGAGCACAATGCCATCCCTACATCAGCATTCCCCTAGGAATAGGAAGCTTCACTGTATCCAGAACTCAGCGACTGTCCTCTTAACTAATTCTGTCCTTCCTACCTCACAGTACATGCCATTGGGAGGCCAAATTCATACAATTCCACCAATATCTCCTAAACATCTACTTTATGCTTGGTCCTGAGGGAGATACAAGAATAAACAAGACAGTCCCAGTTCTCAAGGAACATAGAAGGGAGATATGATAAACATACAGATACACACAAGATAATATTTGTTTCAGTGCTATAAGAAAGTACAAAGCATTATGAGAGATCCATGTGGAGAGCAAATAGCATTGGATTTACAGCCAGAAGATATGGATTGAATCAAGGGTCTGCTCCATACTATGAATCATGGGCAGGTCATTTACATACTTCTTGGAATCAATTTTGTTATTTATAAAATAAGGGGGTTGGTTTAGATGATCTCTAAGATTTCTTCCAGCTCTAATTTAGATTCAGAATTGGTTGATTGATGGGACCAAAAAGGTAGCAAATAGGTTCATGTCATATTGAAAGATCTTTAAGGAAGTACCACAGAGATCTGTCTTTGACATTGTGTTTACCATTTTTATCACTGACATAGTATATTTATGTATTTAGAGATATATTGGTATAGAGTATAAATCTATATTATACCTTCACACATACATATGTGACATAGATGTCAACATGTAAAGCAGAAAATAAATCTCTCAAGTTTTGCTCCTTATCATGTATTTACCTTTCATTTGATTCTGGGGTATGAGATGAAATTAGTGGATACAAGCAACTGTGCACGTGTTTGCTTCCAGCTTGTCATCAGGAATTTGATTCATACCCACATACAATCCATCTTTTTACTGGCCAGTGGCTCTCTTCCTACCCCCAGTTGGTGTGACAGCTGCATAGGCTGAACTGGGCCTTCATTTGCAGACTGTGTAGTTTAAAACAGCTATAATTCATATATATTCATTTTATTGTCTCTTGGTTGGAGGTGGGGGGAAACATTTCTTCATTCCAAAATTTATCAACATGTGCTTTGTTCAGAATATCAAACTAGCTTCCTCTGGACCTCTAAACTTTGAGGAAAGAGGACAGTCTTGCTGGTCCAAAGGCTAGAAGAAAGAGCAAAGTGTGCTAAAGACAACTATTTGCTATCCACTTTTATACCTACATCTGGCCCAAGAGCTGGATAACTCCCAAGTCAACAGATCACTGTCTACCACCAGGAATGCCAAACCCTTTCCAAATCACCCTATGCCTGCCAGGCAGAGCTAGGCTTTGTGAACAGGAAGTGGGCTTTCCAGACACACTTTGAGTCCAAGTCATGCCTGTTTGACAGAGGAGGTGAGGTTTCTGCCCATGATGCTGCCATAGGGCACTATGCTTTAACAACTGAATATCCAGACCTTGATTTCTACATTGTCTCTTCTTCCTGCTCTGTCTAATAATATGAGGGGGGTATTTTCTGGGATCAATAAATGGGGTGGTAAGGGAGCTAGGTGATATGGTGGATAGAGCACTAGACCTGGAGTCAGGAAGAACTGAATTCTAATACTGTCTCAGTCACTTGCTACCTATGTTATATTGGGCAAATTATTTAACCTCCATTTGTCTCAGTTTCCTCATCTGTAAAATGGGGATAATAACAGCATCTACCTCCCACGGTTGATGTGAGGATCAAATGAGATGGTATCTGTAAAGTATTTTCCAATCCTTAAAGCACCATATAAATGCTAGATATCATTATTGTGACCATCATTGTTCTTACCACCACCACCACCATCATTATTAAATTATGATGATAAGGAAATGTAATATAATGGAATTTGAGAGCACTGGACTTGGGAATCTGTAAGCCTGAATTCTAATTCCAGCTTTTTCATTACATTTCAATATCTTGGAAAAGTCATTCCCTGCTCCCCTCTTCCCCCCCATAACACACACATACACACACACACACACACACACACACACACACACACACACACACACA
>NW_027187360.1:19365829-19443783 GCF_028583685.1 Petaurus breviceps papuanus | reverse complement strand
ACACACACACACACACACACACACACACACACACACACACACACACACCTTGGGTTTGAGTTTTCCCATTTGTAAAGTGAGGGGGTTAGATTAGATGGTTATAAGTTCCTTTCAAGCCCTCAGCCTCTATGATTCCAGATCAGGGGAAGCATGCATGCAGGCTAGTGTAAGCCAGATTGAAGAAGTCAGTCACAGGGCAAATCATTCACTCAAGTACTTATTGAAAAGAAGCCAAGTGGCAGAGTAGATGACATGGCTGGCCTTGGAGTCAGGGGGACATGGGTTCAAATGCTATATGGCCATAGGCAGGCCATGTAATTCTTTGTCCTCTTTAAGGTTACATAGACATATAGGGGCAGGTAGGTGGCACAGTAGATAGGCCACTGGGCCTGGAGTCAAGGAGACCTGAGGTCAAATCTGGCCACATACATTTACTAGCTGTGTGGCCCTGGGCAAGTCACTTTTTGCTTCAGTTTCCTCATCTGTAACATGAGTTGGAGAAGGAAATGGCAAACCTCTCCCTTGTCTTTGCCAAGAAAACCCCAAATGGGATTACAAAGAGCCTGACACAATGGAAAACAACTTAACAGCAACAAGACTTATCTTTGAAATTATAGATGTATTGGTAGTGGACATTCTCCTAGAGATGAAATCATTGATCCACTACATATCAGCATATTTATTAAGTACTATTTGTATGCTTGGTGTTGTGCTGAGTGCTGTGTGAGATTAAGAACAAGTATCAGACATGTTCTCAGTTTTACTGGAGCTTAAGATCTTTCTGGAGAGCCCATGATGTTGTTGTCGTGTTAGTAAGTAAGAAGTTCAGAGAAAGGAGAGTACTGTATGGACTGGGGGGAATTAAAGAAGGCCTTGAGCTGAGGTAAAGGAGGAAGTGGCTTGCCCAATGTTGCCTACTGAGTTAACAGAATACATCTTCATTCACAGTCTGGTCATTTTCACTACACCATTTTGCCTCTCAGATTACTCTATTGTTCAATTCCCCTGGAAGGAAGGGATACCTTGGGGTCCTAGGAAGTCTAGGAGGCCTCCACTGTATTTTGGAGAGAGAGTCTTTTAGAGTAGTCATGAGATCCAAATGAAACCTTTTACCAGTTGCCAATACATTGCTCTACCTCTTGGAACATGGATATGTGTTGGATGCTGCTCTTCTGATTTCATACTAACAACAGATGTGCAGGGATGACATCTGCAGAGGTCCAAGCACAGCTGAATAAGACAACAAAAATCAGATGACTCAGTCCATTCTAGACTAACCAAAGCCACTTTCAGGGAGGGTTCCTAACCTATACACAAAACAGGAATCACCTTTTAAACATCTCCAACAAGTTGTTTATTCCACTTGTAGTGGTTTGCAAATTGCTTTACAAATATGATCTCATTTGATCCTTACAACAACCCTAGGAGATGAATGCTATTATTATCCCTGTTTTACAGATGAGGAAACAGGCAGACAAAAGTTAGGTGACTTGCCCGGGGTTACTCAGCTAGTAAGTGTCTGAAGTGTTTGAACTCAGGTGTTTTAGACTCCAGGTCCAGCACTTCCTCCACTGCTACCTAACCTGGAACAAGATCAGTTCCTCTTTGATAGGACATCCCTTCTATTTGAGGACAGTTATAACACACCCCCTCGTCTGTCTGTCTTTGAGGCTAAGCTTCTCCTGATTCAGCATTGTCTAGGCACCTGCCAACTTGTGAAGGTACTTCTTAAAACATGACACCTAGAATGGAACAGAGGTCATCTGACCAGGATTGAGCACAATGGGGCTATTACACTTATATAATGCTTTGAGGCTATAGAACATTAGTATCATCTGAGCCTCAAAACAAAGCACAGTAGATAGAATGCTGGACCTGGAGTCAGGAAGACCTGAGGGAAAATCTGACCTCAGACACTCACTCAGACCCTGGGCAAGTCATTTAACTTTTGTCTGCTTTAGTTTCCTCATCTGCAAAATGGTTGTAATATTTGTACTAACTACCTCACAGAACTCTTTTGTGTATAGCACTTTTCAGTCTTAAAGCATTAAATAAATGTGAAGTTATTGTTGTTGCTGTCTCTGCCTTTATCCAAGTCACTGATGAGATAAATGAATAGCACAGGGCTCAGGACACGGTGTACTAAAATCTGTCAGGTATCATTGCCTTTTGTTTTCAGGGCCTCAGATTCTGTGTACACTGAAGGTGGAATGAAGATCTAGTCTGTTTTCCGACCAGGCTCTATGACTGTTTGTGGAGTCAGTAAAGCCCATGTGCAGAGGCAAGGAGCAGCTGGGGACGCACTGCTCCTAGTGACAGACACAACCAGCTGATGTTTGAGCTCTGTGTCCCCAACACGCCCACCTCATGCTTCTTCTCTCAGCCTGGTCCTTATCCACACCCTGGAAAGGCTGCTTCCTTGCCCCCTTCTGCTACTAAAAATACCCAACAAAATTCCTTTTAAAAGTGCCAAGCTGGCAACTTTGGGGTGTTGGCAATGCAGAGAAGCTGCCAGGAGAAAGTGAGCATCTCACAAACAAATTTCCACAGTTTCCAAGTCCAGAATGGGATTGTGTGCAAACTGGCATTTTTTTTTTTAAGGAGAAGCCTACATCTTTTTTTTTTTTGTCTGATCTTGTGTTCCCTCCTGATATCATTAGATATGCAAATACTTCCTACAGGATCTAGGAAATGTAATGCTGTTTCCCTGCTTGGGTGACTGTGGCTATGCTTGGTGCAGGGTATGTGGGCAAGAGAAGGAAAAAAAAAGGGAAAGGGAGGGCATGTCTTTATATAGTGCCCATTTCAAGCAAGGCATTGTACTAAACATTTTATAAATATTATCTCATTTGATCACTGATTTATCTCATGACACAGGACTAGAAAGAGCTGTTTGCAACTCTGACATCATGTGGAAGGATCATATCAGAGGATATCCATCACGGACTTTGATTCCTGCCTATGAATTGCAATTCCTAAGGCCTCTTACATGAAATCATGTTCTGTCTGGTTCAACTAACCAATGAGCCATCTACCAAGTGTTTATTAAGTCTCCGATGTGCTAGGTAATACAGTAGAATAAAATGGTCATATCACTCCTTTCCTCAAAAATCTTCAGGGACTTAGTAGACTTATTTAGCAGAGTTTAGACTTCTTTGCCTGGCATTCAAGGATCCCACAATTTGGCCATACCTTATCTTTAAGCCTTCTATGTCTACTGTCTCCCCGCCCCCAGACAACACTGTTTCAGTTTATATCTACCTATACAAAGTGTCCCAAAAGTCTTGGTGTGGTTGTTTTTCTTTGCATGCACACTACCTGGTACATTGTAAGAGCTTGATAAATACCTGCTGGTTGATTAATACTGTCTGTGTACTCTATTGGGAGCAACTAGGAGGTGTAGCAGATAAGAGTTCTGGGCCTGGAGTCAGGAAGACTCATATTCATGAGTTCAAATTTGACCTCAGACACTTACTAGCTGTGGGACCCTAGGTAAGTCACTTAACCCTGTTTGCCTCGGTTTCCTCATCTATAAAATGATCTAGAGAAGGAAATGGCAAACCACTCCAGTATCTTTGAGAAGAAAACACCAAATGGAGTCACAAAGAGTTGGACATGACTGAAGAACAAAACTGCTTCTCTGTGCTCCAGCCAAATGACCCTTAAACACAGCCCCAAACTCTCTGGTTGTAAGCTTTTGTCCACACCATCCCTCATGCATAGAATCTACTCCCTTTCCTTCTTTCCTTGCTGAATCCCCACTTGTCTTTACACCTCAGTTCAAATGATTATCCCAAAGCAAGTCAGTATATATGCTTTGTATTTACACATCTATGTATATGTTGTTTTTTTCCCAGCAGAATATAAGTTCCTTGAGGGCAGGAGTTGGTTCATCTTTTGTGTTTAGTATATAGTAGGTGCTTAATAAATGCCTGAGGAATTGAATTACATTCAATGCCAGTCCAATGTCACGGAGATCCTTGCTTCCCCTAAGAAAGCAGGCTACCTTTTCTTGTATGTCCTATGTTGCCCATTCTGCTCATCCTAAGGCTATTTAGTTCATGTTCCTATACTCAGTCTGGGCTGGCTTGCTAAGAAAGATGAGTTGTACTATGTAATAATAGCTAAATAAGTGAGCGCCCCAAAATGAATATGTATTTCATCAGTATAACTAAAATAGCTCTTTTAAAAATGTCTTTCCTCAGAGCAGTACACAAAGCTGGAAAGAAGGGCTTGTAATTATATGTGCATTATAAGCAGTCTCAGCCCGGCAGGGGGCTTAAAGCATTTATATAAATTATACCAATCAGTAGCAGAGGGGAAAAAAAAAAGCAAGGATATCAGAAGTGATACTTTCTTATAACTGATATATACAAGTACTAAATCATGGCAAAACAGTGCCGTGTTAAAAAAAAAAAAAAGGAGGGGGTCTGAAATGTCATCACAAAATGAGTTTCTGACTCCAGCTTTGCTGCCTTCATAAACGCATATGATCATCTTAATGATGTATTTTGAAAAGACATGATAAATCACAGAGTTAAAGGAGTCTGTGGAATATGAATGCATTTGAAATTTTCCTTGGGAGAAATGGATGGTATGTTGTAACAGAATTGGAAAAAAAAAGTATTTCAGACTCTTTCTCTCTCCCTCTCCCCCTGCCCTTTCTCTCTTCTCTTCTCTTCTCTTCTCTTCTCTTCTCTTCTCTTCTCTTCTCTTCTCTTCTCTTCTCTTCTCTTCTCTTCTCTTCTCTTCTCTTCTCTTCTCTTCTCTCTCTCTCTCTCTCTCTCTCTCTCTCTCTCTCTCTCTCTCTCTCTCTCTCTCTCTCTCTCTCTCTCTTCCCCCTGCTCCTCCCTCTTTGTCTGTCTGCCCCCCCCCCCTTCTCTCTCTCTCTCTTTATTAAACTTTTTTTGAAATGCCTTAAAGATGAATACCTTCCAAAGATTCAGCTGGTCACTGATGAATCACTCATGCCCCATCCTTAGTCCTCACTGGCCACAACTAAATCTGCCACAAATACTGTTTGGGGTAAATTATTGAGACCAAATGAAAATCAAGTGATTTCGAGTATAATATTGTCAATACTCTAGAGTGATAAATGCATCTGATATGTGCATCAGCTCTAGACCGCTATTTGTAATGGAGTGGTAGGGGAGGCTGTGGCTGCTGTACACGAAGTCAGTCTCAAATGGTTAGGGATGTTCTCCAAATGGTGACTTACATATAAGGGATAGCTTTCAAAGATGCTATCAAGGAAAGGTATGTCCATAAAAGGAAGGGACCTAGTCATAGTGTGAGTGAGATGGACAGCCCAGGTGGTCGACTGGTACCTTCAACTTACTGAAAGAGCTAGAGGAAGGCCTACAACACATTGGGTAGATTCTCTAAATAGGACTTGCGGGAAAATGTTTATAAAACTACATAGGACAAGAAAATGTAGGGAAGGGTTTAGTATTCCCACTAAGGAATTGTGCACTCAAAGTATCAAAATAACAAAGTAAGTTCCCCAAACATCCCTAGCTTTTCTTATTTATCCAAACCAGACAGAATTGAAAAGCTTGATGAGGAGAAGTTCAAAGGAACCCACTCTCCATTTATGTCATTAATTAGGATGACATGAAATGTTTTCTGCTTGCATTATTAAAGGAGGCACAAAGAAAGAGCACTAAAGCTAATTTATTTTTAAAATATTCTCACATCTTAAAACATAATTGTGAAAAGCCTCCAATACATGCTAAGGGACACATCATGCTTGGTCAATAGAAACCTCATCCTTAAATAAATCATGATCAAGAGAAGAAGCTGATGTAAGGAATCAGGCCTTCTCAGATGAATGATTTTGGCTCAGAATCTGGTTGCGGTGTGAGCCACAATTGTGTAGTAGATGGAGAATTAACCTGAAAGTTAGAAATACCTGGATTCAAGCTGTACCTTTTGTATTTGCTGGCTATTTTACCCATTTCATGGTTGAGGTAAGAGTCCAAAATAGGGCTCAGCTAGCACTCAAATATGAGTTCTATAGGAAGACTACAATTACTCAACCTCAAGGGTCTATACAATCTTTTCCATCTTTCCAAATCTTTTCTTATCCATGGGGTTTTCTTGGCAAAGATACTGAAGTGGTTTGCCATTTCCTTCTCCAGTGGATTTAGACAAACAGAGGTTAAGTGACTTGCCCTGGATTACACAGCTAGTAACTGTCTGAGGTTAGACCTGAACTCAGGTCTCCCTAACTCCAGGCCTAGCGCTCTATCCACTGAGCCACCTAGCTGTGTCTAGATGCCAGGCTAGTCTATCCAGGGGGAATTATCTATGTGGACAGGCATAGCAATATCCTCAACCTCACGTTAATTACTTGACATTTCATCTCCAACCTATGCCCCTTTGTACAGTTTGTCCTTCATGCCAGAAATGCACTCTCTTTTCATTTTGCCTCTTAAAATCTGAAGCTTTCTTCATAGCTCAGGGGAAGCATCATCTCCTATATGAGGCTTTGCCTGATTCCCCCTGCTGCTAGTGCTGTCACTGTCCCTCACATTACCTTGGATTTAATGTTTATATTTTACATGTACTCGCATGTAGTTTCCTTCCAACAGGAGAGCAGCTCTGTGAGGATGAGGACAGTTTCATTTTGGTATCTATAATCCTAGTAGAGTTCCTAGAACAAGTAGGTACTTAATAAATGCTCACTGATTAACTGATTCTTGGAACAACTCTAGCACTTACTGACTATACTATTTATTTGACACTTGATCATATCTTGGTTTTTAATTACTATGTTTATACATATACCTTGTCTCCATGAGAAGACTATAAGCTTTTCTGGATAGAAATTATATCACACATCCTTTTATATTGTCTACAATGCTGTTAATATAGTAGGAATTCAATTGATAGTTAATTTGAACCAAGGAAAAAGTGCATAATTATTTACAATCTATTCAACTAACCCTAATTGCAAGGTAATCATTTATCACCAAATGTTCTACTAAATAAGCATTTATTGAGTGCCTACTAGATGCTAGGCAGCTGTGTTAAGCTCTAGGCAGAGAAATAAAAACTTGAGACAGTACCTATCTTTACTGAGCTTACGGATTCTACAGTAACAGCTAGGGGGTAAATGGTGCATATAGGAGGGCTATAGTCTAGGAGTTTTGGTCTAGGTAGTTACAGGGATTGTATGTGGAACCATGGCATAGTTATTGTTATATTCTTTGAGTAGCAATAGTAATTTGATTTTATTATTGTTTCCCAAGCATGAGCAAAATGTGGAAATTGGGGACAGAAGAGAGGAAGAGAGAATACAAATGTAGGCAGGGAGGCTGGCAAAATATTGAGTCTGGGTGCATCGTAGAGTCTGTGTCTGGATGGGATCTGAAACATGGTTTGGGACCAGCTAGACTCAGTGGATCTGGTGAGTTTTCACTCAATCCCTCACCAATAAAGGCAATTAAGTCCCAGGACAGAATCCCTAAACTGAATGGATTAACCCTGGGTGGATTCAGAGGACATATAATCAGGCCACCTCCTTAAACTGGGTCAAGTCCCACTATCTATAGGTCAAATCCCATCATAAATATAATTTTCATGCAACCAAAAGATTTTGAAACTTGGGTGATGATCCACTTTAGGTAATAGCTAAAACAGCAAAATTTCTGTTTTTGATGGTCCTTTTCAATCTGTTATAATGGGATATGGCCTGAATTTGTCAACTGAATTGTTTCATAGCCAGTTCAGGGCCCTTGGTTGCACGTGGAAGCATGAAAATTAATAGCCCATAAGAAAGAAGGATGCAATTCTAGTATGTAAGGAAGAAAATTTGGAACTGAATTTCCTTTCTATTTTGTACAGGGTACATTGGCCATGACAAGATGCTAAAAAAGTTATTGCTTTGCATTTCAGATATCAGATCTCTGCTAAGGAGCCCATACAGTTCTGCTGTCTATTTTTTCTTTGATGTACAATATAGCACAGAACTGATATTATTATTAAGGAGCAAATGACAAAAGGAAAAACAAACCATTCTAAGGGCTTCTGAGGAAGAAAGCAATGCCAGGTCTATATTTCAGTTTCCAATTCATCAAGAACAACTTCTTTTCCTCTAGTGGGTTTTTTGCTTTGTTTTGTTTTAAGCACATTCTGCTTTATGGTGGCTCCCCTGCCTGGTGTTCATTAGCCAACCACCAGCTCCACAGAACTTTTAACTCCTTCCTCTAAACTCTCTTTTGGTGGGATGTTTCTTTGCCATTGCATGCAACATTAAACACCAGTGGAAGGAAGCTCTTTAGTTTTCTAGCCATACTTGAAATTGATGCATGTCCCTTCTCATCTGCTTTATCCTGGTCTTTTCTGTTTTGTGCTAGGCCAAGTGAAATTTGCTTCTTTCAACCTTCCTTTGTAAAAGAAGGGAAACTGTAGGTCTGTTAAATAAATATAGCCACAATGGATCACAATGCAGCTGGTGCTTAGTTAAGCGCTCCTGATAGCTGGTTTCCCTATTTGAAAACTCAGACATTGTGATCTTTTCATGTCTGTCTGGGGGCATCTTTTGTGTTTGACAATGCCAGATTAGCAGGTTCAACTATTTTAATTCAGAAAATCAGAGTTCTTTCTGCTTATTTTCATTTGGATTTGGATTCTCTTAACTATGCCTTCCAGGACAGTTGGAAGAAAAAGCTGGAAAGCCTTTACAATGATGGTGTTTTTCTCTTTTTAAAGGGGTACATGAAAATGAAGGAGGTTTTCTACTTCAGGAAATATTTCAGTAGGGGATCTTTTGGGTCACAGTGTTACAAGGACTTTAATTTCACAAGGTTGAGACTTCTTTAGATCCAGTGATATGATTATGATTTTTTGTTTGTTTTTTCTGTTGCATCATGAAGGCTTCTGGGAGATAAATGACAGAAAGGTTACTCTCAGATCCGGAGTCAGTAATGTGATTGAATTCCCCCAAAGTTATAGCTACAAATGTGGTTAGAATTTTCAAAGGCCCATTAATGATCTCTGCAAAACAATATATATATCTTATGTTTTTGAAAACTGTTGCTTCATTAGCCCAAAGGCTCACAGATTTTGAACTGGAAGGTACTTCTGAGATCATTTGGTCCAATCCTCTAATTTTACATATAAGGAAACTAAGAATGTGCTCAAGGAATCAGGAAGTGGTAATTAGCAACACTGGTATTTGAACTGAGGTCCTCTGATTCCAGATACAAAATGCTTTCCATACTGCCTTTCAGGAGAATGGGAAGGATAAGTGGGCAAGGCAGAACCAAGAGAATAGTGTTTTGAAGGGAAAAATGTTTGGAGGGAATTATGGCAAGCCATTATGTTTTCTCTTTATCACAAATACTTGCCCATCTCTACTACTTCCTTTTCTCCCACACACACACAAAAAGAGTTTCTATTAAAATAAAGATGATTTAAACATTCATTTGGTCTGGAGAATTTCCCAAGGACAGGCAGTCCAAAAATTCTGGTTTCTAATATTGATGCTGGGAATTTTTGGCTTAGAGTCCCAAAAAAGTCCACTTCATGAAACCGTTCCCCAACCTTTACACTTGTGCTCACACATCTACCCGAGTCCTGGTGCATTATAGAGCATGGGATTTATAACGCCATTAGGCAGGTGTGGTAGTAGAAGCAAATGATATGCTGCCATGGGGCAGAGAGTCCCTGGATTATAAATGGGGCATGGAAGATTGGTCTTCATTAAAGCCCTTAAATGCAAGGAAATGATACAATTAATATTGTCCAACCAACCTAAATGTTATAAATCCTTAGTCACAGGGGTGAGAATATGACTCTCTTAAAATGTTTATTCAATATAATGTGCCTGGTAATAAGAATATTTAAAAGCTACTTTATTAAATGCTCATCTCCCAAATGCAGAAGCCATTCAACTGCTGGAACATGTAAAATCGGGAATTTATGAAGGTAGCAATTACAAACAACTTCAACATTTTAAATATGTATTTAGTGAATATATTCTTTTAACGGGGCTCATTTTCATATCATTTCAAAGCAGGATTTAATTGTATACTGCAAATGTGCTCACAGTTACAGGCTCTGCCTTTTGTCTCTTTCCCAAGTAAGACTAGGTTTTCTGAGAGTTATTTTAAGAGCTTCCAAAAACATGTGTGGTAGTACAGATGGACATTCTCTCTCTCTCTCTCTCTCTCTCTCTCTCTCTCTCTCTCTCTCTCTCCCTCTCTCCTCTCTCTCTCTCTTTCTCTGTCTCTCTGTCTCTCTCTCTCTGTCTCTGTCTCTCTGTCTCTGTCTCTCTGTCTCTCTCTTTTATGCCAGCAGAAGAGAAATTGTAGTGGAGTAGGGGTAGTGAGGGATTCTTTCTCTAACACATTTAGAAAGTCCCACCAATTTTGAGAAGAAATAACAAGAGATAATTTTCCTCTGCAAGTACAGGAAAAAATACTTGTTACCCCATGACTGATACAACCAAGCTACTTACTTTGGTTCCTGTGCCTGCTCCTGTGACTCAAAGGTCATCTTCCTTTCACTGTTAATCCCTGGCTTCATCTCTTTTCTCCATCTGGAGTTTTATGAGGATTCAAGTCCAAGTTAGGATCACCACAATGCCAGGGACACAGCTGAGCCATTGGAAGTTAATGGGGACAGCTGAGTTGGAGTCTGTGTCAATCTCCGGTGCCACAGACACATGGGCACACTATTTGGAATCATAGACTATTAGAGCTGGAAGAGACCCTTGAACTTAACTAATCTAATCTCATTTTACAGGGGAGGAAATTGAGGTCTAGAGGGTTTAGGGGGCCTTCCCAAAGTCATACAAATAGTAAATGACTGAGTATGGACTAGAACTTGGGTCTTTATACCAGAGCATCTTTGCAAAGTCCAAATATTGCCATTAGCACCATGCATCCAAGTTAGTAATAGCAGTTCTCAAAGCAACCCCAACCAAAATCTACACTGGACGATGGAAATCAAGTACTCTTTTTGCATTCCGCTAGGGACATTTCAGTGTTCATTTCTTTGAGCATTATTCTAGGGAAACCATAGTATTGTAGGATCTTGGACCCAGAAGGGATAGCCTGAGCACATATGTTAGGATGGACTCTTCTTTCTCTTGCCTTCTTCAAGGCAGCTTTTCTGTTTGTTTTTTTAATGAAAACACAGGACTAGAAAGAAAAAAACACTTTCTTAGCATTACAAGGAATGGAATTTCCCTATTAACACTTCTTTATTGCTCTAACAGCATTTGAAAAACATTTCTAAGAGACTCAAGGGCTATGACTGAAATCTACACATGTTCCAGCAAGAATCAGACTGCTTACCCCAAATAGGCACAGGATCATGGCTTGGAATGCCCACCTGCCAAACCTTCAGTACAAGAAAACTAGAGGCAGCACATTCTTTTTTTTTTTTTTTTTTTTTTGCTTTTTGGAGGGCAATTGGGATTAAGTGACTTCACACAGCTAGTTTTTGTGTTAAGTGTCTGAGGCCGGATTTGAATTCAGGTTCTCCTGACTCCAGGGCTGGTGCTCTATTCACTGCACCACCTAGTCGCCCCAAGGAAGCACATTCTTAAAGTCTGAGAGGGGAGGATAGAGAATTCTTTTCAGGCATCCCCCAGGATAAGAACTGATGAGTATAAGTGACTAACAGACAGAAGTTTGCTGTAGTAACTAGAGACTAGCCTTGGCTTACAAAGTAATAACAAACTGTCTGATTTTACCATAACATCTGTAACAGTAGAGTTTGAATTAATGTTTTTATTATAAATCATTTTCTTCTAGGTCTCCTGCTTAGATGTAGCCAATTTAGACTCTGGTCACCTCTCCTGATCAATGTATATACTCTACAATTTGACTTAATATACAATACTCAATTGAGAAAATGTATATGAAGCACTAAGTAACTTTTAAATCTCTCTATATATTTTAGGCATTATTATCATCCTTCCATTTTATATGTAGGAAGCAAAAAAACAAGTGTACATTTAGTTATTCTCCATCCTCTTTCTGAGAAAAAAATTGTGGAGATATCTGTGGTTTGGGAGAGAATAATACATAGGTTATGGCTATTCACATTGTTATCAATGTGGTCTTTAGTCTGTGCTTGTTTATTATATATGTGACTCAAAACAACTCTCTACGTCTCCCTAACTTCTGGGAAATTATAAGGACCAAGTATTCTTTTGAGGTCTTCCTCTCAAAAAAAAAATATCACTCTTTACCTCTTAATTACCTTTACTAAGCACCGGTAAACTTCATGCAATCTTCTTCTCTTGCTCAGAGAAACCCCTTAGAAAATTTCCTTCCCTCAACAGAAAGCCAGATCATTGAATTCTTGAATCTGCTGTTAAACAGAAGGCAACTCCTGACACTAGCATTGCCCAGGAAAACCCCTCTCCTCTAAGTAGGAGACTGGGGTCTAGGAATTCTACTCTTAGGCAAACAAGTGCTAAGATATGCCTGCTATGCTCCAAATAAGCCTTCATACTTCTAGGGGCAGTGGTGGTGTCTCCCACATTTTTTGTTCTCAGGATCTCTCTAGAGAAAAGATGGAGAGAAGGGAAAAAAAGGGCTAGGTAAGTTGGTCTTCTAGCTTTTAGAGGCCAGTAAAAGAGGTAACTCCTCCCACAAGTCAGTCTTCCCCAAAATGAGAGCCATGCCATTCACCCTGGGAACAATTCCATCAGTAAAGCACCCATTATCCAGGAAGATTCCTTTCAAAGAACAATATAATTAAAAATTCCACAGAGTGTCCCTACCCTGTAAGCTCATGCAGTTGATCTGGGGAACTTGGTTATCAACTTCCTATACAAAATACAAATAAATACATTAAAAAGCCAAACAAAACCAAACTCTTCCACTTAAGTCAGCTTTCAAGTCCTCATCATAGTGTGGGGTGACCCTGGATTCTCTAAGGCTTTGCCAGTAGAACATAGACTTTGGCAGGTCTTAACAAGCTGGTAAAGCCTATTCTGTGGGCCCATTGATTCACTGTGTGCCTGCTTTTCAAGGACCAGCCTAGCTAGGTGCTGAGAGGCTCAGCACCAGGATGGGATCACCAGGCAATAATTTTTCCCCCAAAGCAACTCATCAAAGGATGTACACCCAAGGCATGGAGAGGTTAGATCTGTATTGGGGGAATGAGTTCCTATGAAATCATGGGTCTTTTGAAGTATTGAAACTGCTGTCAGAAATGTACGAACTTTTTTTTTTCTCCAGTTGGGAACTGAATATATTTTTTATAGTCCTTCTATAATTGCTATGTGGCGGTTAGCCCCCCTCAACTGCAGGAAGTCTAGATATTTTTATGGGTTTCTCATTGCACTAGACCTACAGAAATTTGATCTTCACTGAGCAGGAAAAATCATTACTACATTCTCTTCTGGGCATGTCTATATAGACAAAATGAAGTGGGTAACTGAGCAACTACAACCTTGATCAAGGTAGACATAAAAAAGATGACATTCAGGGACCCTTCATCTTCAGCCTGAATCATTTAGGTCATTCCTTTAGCCCTTTGCTTTCTGTTTTTTTTTTTTTTTTCTGTTTCCATTTTTACTTAGGAGTGTGGGGATGTTAGAATTCTTTTCTTCTTAATTTGAATTTTTGGTGTTCCTCCATCAACAGCATGCCTGACAGGTAACAAAGGAAGGGGCTGATTAAATCAATGTCAGGAAAACTTCATTAGTTTTTCAGGGGATGAAGCAGGTATGATTTCATTTGATTGAGTCGCTCCTGGTTTCCATACAAATTCAGTGTAATTCACTGAGCAGTATAATGTCAGCTTTTTCCAGTCCCTTTCAACCCTGGCCTCCAATTGTTTGTTACAGCAGAATATTTACTTCTAAATCACTAGCACTAATTCAAAGCTCTGTCCTCAAGAAGCAGGGGGTGGAGGTGGCACATGGGAAAGTGCAGCCTTATTGATGAGAAGACATACAGGAGCTAAAGGTTATGTATGCAGAAGCTGAATTCTCAGTTTATTCTCTGAGACTATGGCCTGCCTGCTGTTCTGCAGTGGCATTCAGAGCAAGAAGTGTGTTATGGCTCACCTGGTCACCTAGGAATGGACAACATTTAAGCAAAACAACAAAAGACATATTTAGAAGCAAAAATCATTGCTTCTGAGACTGTTTCCAAACAGAAGAAAGGAGTTATTAAGGAACCTCTGAAGAGAGAGAGGGATTTAGGGATGAAAAACACAGGGAAAGCTAGAGGGAAAATGAAGTAGAGGTGGGGGAGAATTAGAGAAGAAGCTTGACCTAAGAAGACTAAAGAGTTGATCTCCCTTCTAGAAAAAAACAGAAACTTAGTATTGGAGAGATTGATGTGGTTTTGGAAAACAACAAGCTGGGAGTCAGTAGACTTGAGGTCTAGTTCAGTATTTAATTCAGCAAACATTTAAACGCCAATTGTGTGCCAGGTACTATTACTAGATGCTAGGGATGGAAAGATAAAATGAAAAGAGTTCCTGGCCTCAGAGGGCTTACAATCTATAGGGTGTCATCAACTTATTTTGTTCTGAAACAATTTCAATCTTCTTTCCGAGCCTCACTTTTTTCATCTTTCAAATGAAAGGGTTGGATTAGATCTCGACTGTCTGTTTTTCATTCCATGTTCTAAAGGCCCTTCAGACTCTTACATTTTTGATTCTGTCTGAGTTCCTGTATTCCTTTTATTATGATTTTGTGGTGGTTGTAGGTCTTTGCTTTCTCTTTCCAGTGGACCCACTTCTCTGCTCCTTTTCCAGATAGTGAAGGGTTACATATGAGTCTGGATAGGTTCACTGACAGCTTCAATACATGCCAAAGCTCAGTCTTATTGTATGAAACATAGTTGCCTACCTGTGGGTAGAATCCCATTACAACCAGGGACAAAGCAAGTGCTCCAGTAACTGTTGTTGATGCTCTGAAAGACTTAACATGGATTTTTAGAAGTGCATTGCAGCCAGGGAGTTACTAAGAATTTGTGACAGCATTTAATGCATGGTGTTTTCTCTTAAAAGGACATTATGCCTTCCAAAAGTTTAAATGCATTGGATTAGGAGTCATACCTTGGGGTTCTATTATACACAGTTGTGTTACTGACTTGCTGTATGACTTTGGTCTGGTCACCGCCTCAGCAAGCTGCAATTTCCTTATCTATAAAATATTCAAGAGTGGTTGTGAAGATGTGGGAGTACTTTAATGAAATATCTGATAAGAGTATTATTACTCTGGATAATCCAATAATGATGCAGTGACAGGAATTCTGAACCAAGGCCTGCCTTCTAAAAGCAAGAAATTCTCTATTGTCTGTCACTCTACAATCCTGAGGGGAGGCCATTTTCATCTTATCTCATGTTTATGAGCTAGTGGTTATTTTTGTGTTCATTTTTGGACACAGATAATATAAGAGGTTGCTTTGCTTGATTTATGCATATTACTTTGTAAGGGTCTTATTTTTCTTTTCCTTTTTTTCAGTTGGGGGTAGGGTGGGAGGGATAAAGAGATGCTTCATAAATTAAAAAAAATAAAAAGATACCTGTATGCTCCCATTTAGGGATCTGTCTTAGTGTAAATATGTATTATGTATTATGACTATAAAAAAGTTGATGAGAAGCAGCATGGGATAGCAGGTAGTGAATTGGCTCTGCATCAGAGATATCCAATTTCAGGTCTGACTCAACCCCTTCCAGACTGACTGTGTGACTGCAGTTTCCTATGACCACAGGTTGCAGGCACCCCAGCTCATCTGCAGGAGGAAAGGGAATTTTCTCCCACTGAGTTCTCTATATCAATAAAATAACACGTCCAGGTTTGTTTTCTATGTTTTGCTGATAACCATTTCACACCAAATTTCTGCAGAGCATTTTGAAAACAAGTTACCAGGTTCAATATCCTCATCCAGTAGTTCCTCACTGTCAGGGGAAGCAAAAAATTCTTAACTGGATGCTTAATTATGCCTTTTTCATAGAATTTATACATACAGTGCTTCTCCTCTTCTAAGTGCAAACATTAATTCACCTTAGTATACAGTATACATAGATTTAATTATATTTAATCATCTGGAGTATTGGGATTTTGATCTTTAATGAGGTGTCATTTTTCTTCCTGCAGGTTCCTCTGAATTAGTTTTGGTCACATAAACCAAGTCGTAATTAGACCTTATTTTCTTTTTACTTTACTTTTTTTTTTTAAGGAGAGAGACATGTTGCTTGAAGGGTGCCAAAGAACTGCTTTTTAAGTCTGAAGGGCACTGATGTGTCAGTCCTGTTGATACTCATGCATGTTGAAGCCATCATCAAGTTCCAACCAAAGACTGGTACTAATATAGGGCATGTGTTACACCTTTCTCAGAGATGTTCCACACTGAAAGAGGGACACACACACAAGTTAGCAGAATATCCAGTTAGAGACCAAAGTTCAACTTCTTATTTACTTTCATACTCCCAGGACCTTGTTATCCCTAAGATAAGGTTTTGCATAAAATTAGGAGTTTCTGTAGTTAATAAGATTCATCCATCCTTGGATATTTACCTATATGAAACAGTAACACATTATTGCAAAGGGGAAATGAGAGTTTTAAAAGTCTTTTTTTTTATGAGAGGGAGAAGAGTGGGGGTGGGGAAGTATATAATGGTAAGTTTTTCTCTTGCAGTAGAGAATTTTTTTTTTTTGTTTCAAATCACATTAAGAATTCGGCATTTATTTCCCTAATGTTCTGAAATGTAGCATGATCTATAGGAGGACAGAAAACAGGACTCAGGGGGAAAAATACCCCACACCTCATTAAGATCTAAAGTTTGTCCTTAATGTGCCTATGAACCCAAAATGAGAGTCTAAATGGAGACATTTTTTTCTGCTACAGGGCATAGTGATTATAAATGTGTCTTTGTGAGACGGCTTAGCAGTATTTTATGCAGCTGGCATTGCAAAGCTTGAAACAAATCCAAGAAAACAGATTGTATCTTTTAGGTTAGAAATCAGAGTCCCTATTTTTAAAGTGCACATTTCATGGTAACCTGCTAAGATTTAATATTCTTGAAAGCAGGAACAAACTTAGGGTCTTTGGCCAGAGCCAGGGAGCCTATTTCGCTTCTTTTATTTTAAGTCAATTTAGTCCATTCCCAAAAAATCACTGCAAGGTTACCAGTGAGTAATTTTTTTGGGAACTGTTTCCATTTTCTTTAACTTCTCTTCCTTAATCCTTACATCTACTTGTAAACTTGACTTTCCTCTAAAAGAAATTTTCTGTGCTTTAAATAGAATAGAAGTATGTCTAACTACTTTCACCAGTCTTTAGCTTTTCTATCCAGGACTAAGTTGTTGTGAATCACAGGTTCATTTCCATGACTGGTAATCTGTCCAATTCTGGGCTTGCTCTTTCAAAGGTAATCCTTTCTCTAAGAAGGTACTTAACCAACTGTGCACTGTTCCTTGGGAATGCATTCTGATCTGTGCCCTGGTTATATATGTGAACCCAATGATGAATGTCTTAGTCATCTGGTCCTTTAAAAATGCTATTCCACTTCACGCAGGGCTATATACCAAAAGATGATTGTGCACAGATCAGCATGTCCTTTTTGCTGTTTTCTGTTTCCCATAAGGCCAGTCATCTCTTTGTCAAAGAGTATATTCCAGGTTGGTTTCTCCCATCACATTTCTCCAAGTCTTAAAAATATCACTTTGTTTCTTTACTGTATTCACTACTGGTATGGGAAAGTTCTTTCTGCCAGGACACATTTACTAGTTATCAAGTGATATTTAATTTTTACTGAGAGTCTTTGGCATAATATTTTTGAACAGAATGTTTTGTTGTTGAGTTGCTTCTGACTCTTTGTGACCCCATTTAGGGTATTCTTGGCAAAGATACTGGAATGGTTTTCCATTTCTTTCTCCAGCTCATTTTATAGATGAGGAACTGAGGTAAACAGAGTAAAGTGACTTGCCCAGGGTCACATAGCTAGTAAGTGTCTGAGGCCAGATTTGCATGCAGGAAGAGGAGTGATGCCATGTAGTGGGTCAGTGAATGGAATGGAATGTACACAGGACACAACCCCTGGCCTGCAACAGCCCTTCTCTTCCTGTGGTGGCAGACGCTGCAAAAACATTGAAATGAGCAAAGGTGATGAACCAGATTTCTAGCTTGGGGAAACTCAGGCCTGAGAAGCATTATCTTGCTAGGCCAGAATGGAAGATTTCACTCAACAATCATTTATTTAGCATAAGATCATAGGTCTCAAGCTGGAAAAGGTCTTAGAACTGACACACTAGAAGGCAATAATGAAGTATATTGCCCTACTCCTAATACAGAAATGAAAGACTTGGAGTGCAGAATGAGACATACACATGTCATTGTGTGTGGGTATACACACATACATGTTCACACACATACACACACGTATGTGTATAGCACCAATATGGAAATTTATTTTGCTTGACTATACATGTTTGTAATATGGATTTTGTTTTTCTTTCATTCTGAATTGAGGGTGGCTCAGATAAAAGGGAAAAGGACAGATTTTTGCTTACTGAACAAAATAAAAATTACTTTTATTAAATCTTAAATTTAATAAATTTGCTTATATATGAAACAAAATTAAATTTATTAAATTAAAGTTGGTTATTTATTCTAACCTGATTGTTTTACATTTGAAGTAACTCAGGCCCAGAGAGGTTTAAATGTGTTGTTTCATATCACACAGCAAACATCACAGGCAGGAATTAGATTCTGGTTCTCAAATTCTAGGAGTTCTACTTCTCTCCTGAACCCCTGCCCTGGCAGTATGGAGTGGTGAAAAGAGAGCAGTCCTCAGTGTCATTCCTTTGACAGAGTGTGACCCTGGACAAGTCACAACCTTAATACCTCAAGACAACTCCCTAAAATTGTAAGTTGCAGAACCATTGCAGAGTTGTATTGATTAAGGGAGTTCCTTATACCAAGGAAATTCCAGGTTTGGACAAACACTTGTACAAAGCATTGTTAGGCTAAGCACTAAAGAAACACAAGCAAACTAGTTCCCACCCTCAGAGAATTTACATACTCCTTTGGTAATATAACAGATGCAGAAATAAGTAAATAGCAAGAATATAGCAAACTGTTATTTTAAGAGAGAAGGAATGCCAACAACTGAGGACATAGATGAAGAAGAATCAGGAAACATCTGTGTAGGATGCTTTGGAGAAAGTATGGGTTTCTTTGAAGAAAGAGTGGGCAAGGAATACATTACAGACATGGGGGACTCCCTATGTAAAAGAAGAGGGATGGGTGACGGAGTGTCCTGTTTGAGGAATATCGAACAGGACAGCTTGTCTAGAACAGAGAATCCACGAAGAGGCATAATTTAGATGGGGGGGGGGGTGAAACTAACAACCTCTATGCATTCTGGTAATCCATACTTTTGGATCCACTACCAGCTTCAAAACACAGGTGGAGAAAGGCATATCTTTTACATGTTCACCTTGGTCTTTTAGAATCTAATCTATAATCAGGGAAATGTTGGAACCACCATATTAAATTTATTATATACCTAAAAAAAAAAAGCTGTATATAACAGAGATTCAAGGTGTGATAGGACCAGGGTACCCTTCTTCCCAAAGAAAATAGTTTTCCCTGCAAGGCAATAACATTTTCCCTGGGGCCTAAGCAGTTTCTTAGTCACCTCAGGTTCCCTTTGATTTGGTGGATTGTTGAAGGCCACAGAGTCACTATACCCTGCAACTGCTGAGCTGTGTATCTGTCTGGATCCAAATGCCCCTTGCCCCCCAGTGCTGAATTATATCTCCATAGAGTGATAAGGGGACTGTGTCCAGATCAGCTAAGTTCCACTGTATTCTTGTTGCATATCCTTGCTTGGCTAAGACAAAGTAAATCTCCTCTTTCTAACTCTTCAATGATTTAGGTATGCCTCATTTCATCCCAGTCGTGCCTAGAAGCTGAACAGGGTACTGGCATCAGGCTAGCTTCTAGCACAGAGTTTCATATGTAATCCTCTTTTTTTCTCCCTCTCCCCTTTTTGTATAAGGGAATATTAATATTTGTCAATTTGACAACAATAATAAAAGAGAATATAATATAAAAACAAATAAAACCTCATCTAAAATACCCAAGTTGGAGAGAAGGGCTGAATCCATGCACTGAAGAGGGTTTAGAACTGCTATTCTTCCCAAATCTCTGAGTGTTTCTTCCCCAAAGGCTAATTTCATCAAAACAACTAAATCAGAACCTGAGATAGTGCTTCTGAGAGCATCCTAATGACTGAGATTCTCCGGTGATATGAAATATTTTTCAGACCCGAATGGTTAGAATGCAAAAGATTCACCCTGTCATTTCAGAACCAACCTCATTTTAGGGCAAGATATCTCAAAAGCCATTCCTACTGTGTGCAGTGAAAAAGAAAAAAAAATTAATCAAAGAAAACCTACCCCACAATGTATCTGAGCTTGAGTACATACATCTAGCTGCCCACAGGACCTTCAACATTAGCATTCCATCTGGAGAGCTACACTGGCCTCCTAAAATTCAAATAATACTGTATAAATACTGCATTTTCAAAATCATCTTCTGTAACAGTTTCTTAGCAACCCATTATTAGAGGGTTTCTTGGCAGTTAAAAAAAGATTTCTCTCCCTTCGTAGTATAGTTCTGATTCCAAGCAGCCCAAATCATTGTCTATACTGTATACCGTGTATCAACTTCAGGAAAATGATACTTTACTGCGTCCTTGTAGCACAATTTCTATTGCTGCATCTGTCTGTGAAACAGTAGCAGGTGTTAAGCAACTTGCAGCCAGATTGTTAGTTCTTAAGAAAAAGAAGAAAAAAAAAAGAAAGAAAGAAAACTCCAGCTTGGCTGGATCATGGATGGATGTCTATCATGGACACATGTGGATGCATTCAAGGGAGTGGGAATATAACTCTGACAACTTAATGTAGTAGGCACTCTCCTGAGCTTTGTCCCACCCACCCAAAGGGAAGAAAAGTTAAAACTTTTCTCCAAAGAGTCAGGCCTCTTCTCCAACCATCAGGGGTTGCTTATCTAATCAACCACTTGACAAGTGTTGCAGCTGTGGTGACTTCAGCCCCATTTCCATCAAACAAGCAAATGACTTTCATTCATGGAATCTTTTGTCTGATCAAATAGGTAATTACTATGTGAAATTAAATGCTTCTTTCAAAAAAAAGTTCCATATTGTTCATGACTGGCAGAGGCAATACAAAAACCTACTCAGGATTGGAATGCCAGGCTGACACAAGCTCCATCTCTGAAAGCAATCAGAAGCATTATTTATCCACATTACACTTATTATTTGAACGGAAAATACATCCAGGCTCTGTTGGAATGACAGTCTTCCTTTAATCTACATTCCATTCCCCCTCTCCACTTTTTAAAAAGAGAACATCAGTTTATGCAAATAGTAAATATGAGAGCATAATCCTCCTTTACAATGAGCTTTACTTGGACAAGCAATATTTCTAGCAGCATTGGCTCTGAACCTTCAAGGTCTATGGTGTTTTGTTTTGTTTTGTTTTGAATTGGCAGGCAGAGGGGGCAGTTGGGATTGCAAAAAGCTAACAAGTTCACCTAGGCTCTAGCTTGTGGGACATCAGGTGATGGTTTCCTTGAAGCACCCCCCCCCCCTTAAAGCTTCCCTAAGAATTAGAACAATTTTGAATTTTATACAAGATCATCTCTCTCAGTGCCCTATTCTATTTCCTTATTCTCAGTCTCTTCTTTAATCAGTTTCCTTGTCTGCTAGTAAAAGCCATTCCTTTCTCTTTACATTTTACCCTTGGGAGAGACAGATTCCCCTACGGGGTTTTCAATCCCTCTTTTATGAGGGCATATCAGACCCAATGGTAGAAAATAGCACTGCTATAATTTCTTCAAACATTTCTTTTACTCGTTGCCAAAAGGTTAGTGAATTCAGGGAGGAAAAAACAACAGAGTGAGCACACAGGCAGAGAATCCAGAATTGCTGAAACAGAAAGTCAAATGAGGGTATATGGTTTCCTGGAACCTAGAACCACCCCTCACTGTGGGCCATGGCAGCAGTTGATAGCATATGCTTTTTTCATTCCCCAGAGAACTATGCATGAATATATTGAAACAAGCTTTGGGGTTTAGGGGTACAGCTAAAGTACTGGCAAAAGACAGGATTTTGATCTCTTCGAATTGGGTCATGAAATCATTTGCAAAGTGTTTTTTAAAAGACCATGCAATATATGTTTAGTTAGGTCATTCCAAGAAACAACTGATCATATTTTTTAAAAATCTCTTTTGAAAAAAAATTACAATTTAATAAATATTTATTGACTGAGCCATCAACTAGCAATCCTCTCCCTGGAAGTCAATTCACATTAGGGATTAAATAGAATTTAGCTGGATGTGGGTGGCCCATAAAGAAACCTTGGGCTGTGCATAAAAGATCTTCTTGGAACATTGCCCTCTGGTGGTGATGAGGTGGCAAGTGGTAAGAGGTACAGTTGTTCAGTCATACCAATTGTGTCTGACTCTGTAACCCCATTTGGGGTTTTCTTGGCAAAGATACTGGAGTGGTTTGCCATTTCTGTCATTTCCTTATCCAGTTCATTTTTATACATGAGGAAATGGAGACAAACAGGAATAAGTGATTTGTCCAAGGTCACACAGCTAGTAAGTGTCTGAGGCCAGGTTTGAATTCAGGAAGAGGAGGCCACAGTGCTCTATCCATTGCACTGCCTAGAGGGATCAAGCAGGGTGGGTACCAAGGATCAATTCACCTGACATATGAATTCTGGAGTTAATTATCCTTGAGTGCTAGGTAGTAAGCTCAGACACCTTTACCTGAGAGGTGTGACTGGGGATAAAAATACAGTCCCTAACTTCAAGAAATTTACATTCCAACAGGAGGAAGACAACACATAAAAGAAGTTGGAAGAGAGGATGGCAGATAAGGAGTCTTGAATGAGGAAGCTAGTCGCAGGGTAGAGATTTCTCTAGTTGGGAAGACAATTAGTGAAGAGAAACATAGTAAGTCCTGAGAGTAAAATGAGGCCTGAGTGAAATGAAGCATGACTGGGACCCCTCCTGAAATATTGCTTTAGGTCAAAGGGTAACCATCAGGAAGGCAAGGCCTCAGAGTGGGAGGTTTCTCCAAGGTCAGAAGACATGTGGTTAGGAGGGGGTGCCCTCTGAGACATACTGGAAATGGGACCATGGGCAAATACTAGCCCACTCTAAGATTATTCATTACAGAGAAAATACTAATGTTCATTGGTAGAAGGCTTTCACTGGAAACTTCCCACACCACTGACATGACAGGTTTAGTTAAAATACAAGTCGAAGGAGGCATGCCCAGAAGCTAGTTTGTCTGAAAAAGAATTGGATGTTTTAGTGCACTGGAAGCTTATTATGAGTTAGTGTGATGTGGGACCCAAAAAAGGTAACACAATCTTGGTTTGCATTAAGTGTCATAGCTTCCAGGATGAAGGAGATAAGAGTTCTGCTGTTATTTTTCCCTGGGGAGACCAGATGTGAAAGCTATATTCAGTTCTGATTGCTGCATTTTACCAAGAACATGGATAGGCTACAGAGTATGCTGAGAAGGGCAATGAGAATGGGAAAGGTATCAACTCTAAACCACATGAAGTTTAATTGAAGGAACTAGATATGCTTAATTTCAAGAAAAGCAGACCAGGGGACGGGGAGAAGTATATGATGAATGTCTCCCAGCTAAATAGCAAATAAACGCTTTGCTACCTAAGTAGTAGCAAATAGACAAATTAGGCTTTATGAAGGGAAAGCCTTTCTAATAGCTAGGTAGTATAATGGATAGAGACATGGCCTTGTAGTCAGAAAGGCCTGAGATCAAATCTTGTCTCAGGTGCTAAGCATGTAACCTGAGGTAAATAACTTAACCACTTTTAGGCTGGTTTCCTCATCCGTAAAATGAGGATACTAGCACCTACCTAGAGAGGTTGTTGTGAGGATCAAATGAGATGAGACATGTAAAGCACTTTGCACACTTTAAAACACTATATAAATGCTATTATTATTAATTAGAGAAAAATGAAAATGGAAAGGAGTTTCTCTGTTGCTCTTGCCCATTTTCTCACACACACACACACACACACACACACACACATACACACATACATGAAAGTCTTCAAGGAAAAGCTAGATGACCACTTGGGTATGTTGTAAAGATGGTTCTTTTCAAGGTATAGATCAAACTAAATGACCTCTTAAGTCCTTTGTAAAAGATTCTGTAATTTTACATATTCTTCTGAGTTGTTCTGAACTTAGTTCTAGAGAATAGATAATGTAACACATATTCTTCCTCAGTAGAGAGAAGGGGATTGTGGATATGAAATGAGATAGACACTATTAGAAGTGTTTGCTGGGTTGGTTTGCTTTAATCGAAGTGTGTGTGTGTGTGTGTGTGTGTGTGTGTGTGTGTGTGTGTGCGTGCACACGTGCACACCTAACACAGGTCCGGGTGCATAGTATGTACTCAACAAGGCCCCATGGAAACTGGTAGGCCTGCACACATTTTACAAAATAAATGGAAACATTACATTCAACAGAGTTGTAACTAGCAATTCTAGTACCTGGAACAAATACCACAAAAATGCATTTGTGGGAGGTAATGTGTAAAGTACCCTCAACTCAATTTTTCCAAGTACATTGAGTTGTGGAGGTAGGGGGGAATCTTCATGGAGACAAGACCCTATGGTAGAATATAAATCATGGGACACTTGCCCTGTGGTAGGAAAACGGACCCTCAAGCAGAGCAGAGTAGGGGAAAATTTAAGAGACAGCTTTATATTGAACTATTTTTGCTACCCAAGTATTAAAGTCAGTTGTTTCTATCTGTTAGGGATCCAAATGCTGTCAGTGCCCTCAAACTTTTAGTACCTTTACATAGAGTTCTGGTGGCCCTGACCCAATTGTGGCTTTGTCGCCTACAAATACCAGAAGAAGGTTTTCAAATGGTGCTAATGAGAGATTTTCCTTCTCTGTTCCTGCTCATCTCTAACTACCCCTTGCTCTACTCCCCCCTCCCCCTCCCAGTTTCTCCAGGAAGCTACACTATAATTATGACAGAAACCTCACTCTGTACACACAATTTTTGTTTTCTGCTATATCTAGCACAAAATCAGTGGCCCAGACAGTTATCCTCCAGTCAGAGTGGGCTAGGCTGCTGTAGAGATGCTCTGAATCGTCCCCAGCCCAGAGGAAAAGGTGTGTTAGGATAATCTGCTTTTATTTCCTTCAATCTTACTTTACATAATGCATGTCACCTCTGCTTCAGAGCCAAGGGGAGGCTGGTGGCACTGTTTACTGAGGTTGAACTCAGTCCCTCCTGCTATACTTCCTCAGGAGAAAATTTCCAGGAAAATCACAGGCAAGAATCATCAACACACCTCAGGAAAAGTGATTCTCCCTCCTAGCAAACCCCAAGCAGGCTTGTTACTGTAAATGGTGTTTCCTTTATAAATTTACTAAGAAAAGGTAATTTCACAGCATGATGAGTTTCTGTGATGAAATCACACTAAGATGTGTACATTAACAAACACTCCTCAATCAATTCACAAGATGGCATACTGGAAAACCACCACCTTACAATGGCTGAGGAATAGCTACTTTGTGACCTGTTGAATAGGCAGGGATTCTTAATGAAAAACAAGTTATGATGTTGCTCCTACAGATCAAGAATTGCCCTTAGCCTGGGCACTAGCATCAGCCTTAACATCATCAACATGATTAGAGGAGAAGGAGAAGAGATCATGTGGTTGGAAGGTCTAAGTTTGAGCCCTTGCTCTGCCATTTACTGGTCATGTGCAACCATTATTACTCATAGCTTAAAAATGAGTAATCCACAGCCCAGAGAGGGGAAGTATTATGCCCAAAGTCATACAGTTAGGGACTTGGACTAGATGGAATTTCGAGTCCTTTCCATCTTGATATCTCAATCCTTTGATCTTAGTCAAAGTCAGGTGGTAGAGCCCCAACCAGAATCCAGATCTCCTGACTTGAGATCTTGTCATAATGCCAATGCTACTTCAATACATACAGAATCTCAGAATTTGAAGGGCCCATCTGGTCCACATCATGCCTGAGCAGAAATCTCCACTAGAATACAGCTGACAAGGAGTCATCAGCTTTCATTTGAAAACCTCTATTGACACAATATCTCTATCTTCTGAGGAAGTCCATCTTTCTTTGGGTGGGCTTGAACTGTTAGGAAGCTTTTTCTTACAGAAAGTTTCTGTAATTTTTAACCATCATTTCTTGTTCTGTACTTGAGGCTAAGAAGAACAAGTTTAAACCCTCTTCACCTGACAGCCCCTTAAACTATAGAAGACAGAACTATCCTTCTCCTCACCCCCCACCTGTCATTCCCTTTCTTCTTCAGGCTAAATATCCCCAGTTCCTTTCAACCAATAAGAAAATTTTTTTTTCTAAATGTAATTCTTTTTATGAGGGGCATTGGTGCATTTCAGAAACAGTCAGAAAGATGGGGAGGAGATACAGACATGCAGAGAGATAGAGTGACAAGAGAAAGATAGAACAGACAGGGATTATCACTTGGACAACTTTATGGTTTACAAGACTTTTCTTGTAGATTATTTCATGGGACCCTATCAATAACTCAGTAGTTAAGGTAGAGCTGGTATGATTATCTGTATTTTGTAGATACAATTCACCTCAATAAACATTTTTTACACATCTACTATGTGAGTGACTCTTTGGTAGGCACTGAGGATAAAAAGACAAAAATGAAATATTCTGTGCTGTAAAGGGGCTCACATTCTGTTAAGAACCCAATACATGTACACAGATAAGCATGAGGTAAGGCATGAAGGAACAAAGAAGAGATTCAGAGTATTTGAGGAAGGAGACAATGGTTTTAGCCAGGAGTGGGGGGAGGGGCACAGAACCAAAGGTTGAGAGATTAATGGACTTTTTCATGGATATATGAGATGGGAATCAAGCCCAGCCATTCTGATACCTTGTTACTGTTCCTCCAGTCTATCACATTGCACTTATCCAAATGAAATGAGTTGTGTGCCCCACAGAGAGTGACCTAGTGGAAAGAAATTCCAGAATATATCACACTCAGTGCAGCACATTGTGAAGACCTAATTTGACTTGAGAGCTGTGATTGCAATGGGTGACAGACTGTTTTCTTAAATAGCCTTTTGTTTCTAAAGGATATGTGGCAAGGAGTCAACCTTCCTCCCATGGCACAGGGTGTTCTGCTTATAACATAAATCCGAGCTCTATAGCTGTTGGTTTTCCCCCTTGTGACAAGGTGACAACATGTTATTAAATGTCTCTTCGCTAAGGACCACCAAGTAACGTGTGTGTGTGTGTGTGTGTGTGTGAGAGAGAGAGAGATATTAGAGAGAGCTAGAATAAAGGCATCAACTTTGAATACTCCTTCAATTCCCTCTTTCAGAGCAGTTGGGACAAATTAAGGGTTCACTGACTATAGGACTAATTGCAACAGTTATTGGCTTATAAATTCCATGAACACAAGGATTCCCTTCTTATTCAAACTTGGTATCTCCCCCCCACCCCCCGCCATGTCCAAAGACTTGGACTTCCTTTCTCTATTGGTGAACAGAGTGTAAGTTGTATCCATTTACTTAAGTGCATACAGGGCACAAGAAGGCTTATCTTCCAGAGTTCAAATTTAATCTTAGAATTTACTAGTTGTTGGGCAAGTCACTTAACTTTGTTCACCTCAGTTTCCTCATCTGTAAAATGAGCTGGAGAAGGAAATGGCAAATCACTACAGTATTTTTGCCAAGAAAACCCCAAATATGGTCACAAAGAGTCTGACACAACTGAAACAACTGAACAAGAACAGGATACTTTGCAGTGGATAGGATGTAGAGTAGAAGGGAGTGATTGAAGGCAACTCCTGGTGAGTCTCTCAGTTGCTCCCCAGTCCCCAGACTGAATGGGACTGAGAAGAAGGGCACCAATTCTCTGCAGCATTACTTCTGAGGCATCTGAGCCCTGTGGGTGAGGGGAAAGAACAAGTAATCTTGGATTCTGATTACTGAAGATCACACCCTGCTTCTGCCACTTAATAATCACGTGACTTCCAACAAGTGACTTTCCTTTTCTGGGCCTTAATTTCTTCATCTACAAAATGAAGGGGTAGTACTAAATTACCTCCAAAATCCCCTCCAGACTTAAAATCTTGTCATCTTTTAAGGGTGCACATGACCTTACAAATCACTGCTATTTGTCTCTGAACTGTCATTTCCTCCTCTTCTCCTTGGTTTCAGGAAGCTTTTTGTGGAATCTGGGGGGTAATCTGGGGTGAGCTCTGCAGTACATCAAAGCTGTGTTTGTCATCAGTTTTAAGTTCTGGAAAATAAAAAAAAACTGGCAAGGAAATAAAAACACACAACTTTCCTTTTCTTCCTATGAATGACTCCATGTTATGCCCCTTGTAAAAGGAACCTGGCTTCTTTCTAAAAACTGAGTCTTGTTTTTGACTTGGAAGGTAGCTTCCAGAAAGACTGTTTAAAGTAGAGGAAGATTTCTTTTCAAGAAATATGTTCATAGTTTCAAACTAACTTGAGCTCAAACATGATGAAGTAGAAAGATCACTGAATTTGGAGTTTGAAACCTGACTTTCTATCTGAATACCTGAATGAGCCTAGGCAAGTGATTTCACCTCTCAGAACTCAAAGTCTTAATTTATAAAATGAGGAGGGTTGGATTTGACAATTTCCAATATTCCTTCTAGCTCTAAACTCTATGACAATAAACAATCCAGAAAATCTGGCTACTTACAAGTGCCTATGATCTCAGATATGAAGGATAAGAAATATTAAGGTCAGTGCCATGAACTTTTGCTCACTTTCGAGGTGGTTAAAATGATTTCACTGTTATTGTACTATATGGAACCAGGAAGTAGACTTGGAATTAGGCAGGATTCAAATTTTGCCTCAGGTACTTCTAGATGTATGACTCTGTAAAGTTACTTTATTTCTCAGACCTTAGGTTCTTCATCTAGATATGATGATAATGAGGATAATAATAGCACCTACTCTACAGGCATTGTTGTGAGGATCAAATGAGATAATGTATAGAAAACACTTTGTAAAGCATAAAGTATATAAGAGCCAGTTGTTATCTTTTTTTTTTTTTTTTTTGCTTTTTGGAGGGTAGTTGGGGTTAAGTGACTTGCCCAAAGTCACATGGCTAGTGAGTCAAGTGGCTGAGGTCAGATTTGAACTCAGGTCCTCCTGACTCCAGGGCCAGTGCTCTATTCACTGTGCCACCTAGCCACCCCTAGCTGTTATCTTAGTATTATTGTTTTCATGATATATTTATGAAGTTCAGAACAAAATGGTCCTCGGTCAGCAGACTGTCCTACTAATATTCTCTTATGCTTAATGGTCAGCAAATTTTTGTATGGGTGGATAAAATTATTGCCTTTTATAACTGAATAAGAGAATTGGGATATAAACTTATCCTCTGTAGCAGACAAGGCGACAGGGATGATATAGATCTTACCATGTTCCTATATGATTTTTATTTCTACTGCTAGTCCTCTATATTTTGAAAGTTTTTCATTCCATGCAGAATGGACAGTATTTGTTATGGCAACATCTATTAAAAACATTATCATTTGATATCTAGAAAATAAAATTAAGGGGTGAGAGAGAGAAATGTACTCGGAGGAGAAAAGGGGAGGTATAATGGAGTAAATTCTCTCACATAAAAGAGGTAAGAAAAGTTTTTTACTGTTGAGGGGAAGAGGGGTTGTGGTGAGACAGAATAAGTGCACCTTACTCTCCTCAGATTTCTCTTTAGAAGGGAATAACATACACACTCAATTGGGTATGGAAACTTATCTTACCCTACAGGAAAGTAGGGGGGAAGGGGATAAGAGGGGGATAAAGGAGGGCAGATTGAGGGAGGGGGTAATCACAAGCAAACACTTTTTTTTAAAAGCAATCGGGGTTAAGTAACTTGCTCAAGGTTACACGGTCAGTTATTTCTGGGTGTGGTGCTGAGTATCAGAGCCCAGATTTGATCCCCAGGTCATCCTGACACTGGAGCTGGTGCTCTTACTCACTGAGCCACCTGGCCGCCCCTACAAGCAAACACTTTTGAGAAGAGACAGGGTCAAAGAAGAGAATGGAATAAACGGGAAGCGGGATAGGATGGAGGCAAATATAGTCTTTCACAACATGACTATTATGGAAGTGTTTTGCATGACTACACATATATAGCCTGTATCAAATTGCTAGCCTTCTCACTGTGGAAGGGTGGAGAGGGAGGAAGGGAGAGAATTTGGAACTCAAGGTTTTAAAAAATGAATGTTTAAAGCTTCTTTTACATGCAACTGGGAAATATAAACAGGCAATGGGGTATAGAAATCTATCTTACCCTAAGGGAAAATAGAAGGGGAAGGGGATTAGACAAGGGGGAGGGATAGAAGGGAGGGAAGATTGGGTGAAGGAGTAATCAGAATGCATACCTTCATGGGTTGGAGGAAGGGTAGAAATGGAGAGAAAATTTGGAACTCAAAATCTTGTGGAAGTGAATGTTGCAAACTAAAACAAATAAATAAATCGGGGAAAAAAAAACATTATCTTTAAGTTGATATAGATTGGTTTTATATCAGAACCATTGTGGGTGACAGCATGACTTGAGCTAATGGTCCAGTTTAACTTGAGTTTATTGGTTGAGTTTCAAGGATACCTGGAGGCCTGTATTTGTGGTATGTAGATTTGTCTTCTATCAGCCCATTAGAGGTATATTTCTGATGTAGAATTCTAGCAGGGCATGTCTTGCTAGGCATTTGCTAAATTTTTGCAAATTGCATTGATATGTTGCATAAGGCCCAATACTTCCTTGTATAATCCATATTGATCACTAAATCTGGTCTCCTTAGAATGACCTTTCTCTAATTTTGATGGTGATGACCTGGTCCAGAATTCCCATTCATAAACATTTTCATTTCTATAAATGAATCTACATGACTGGACGATTTGTTTGACACACCTTTATTGAAATTTTGTTGACAGAGTTCATGTACCTTTTGCCCATGGAGGGACTTATGATGATTCTGTTCTTGTATCTTAACCATTTCATAGGCTCTGTCCAGAAGTATACCACTTCTGGCTACATTAGACAAATCCAATGGAGTGTACGTATTGTTAGCTTTTCATATTGCTCAATTAAATGATATCTTTTCCAAAAGTATTTTTGTAAATTTTTGACCTTTTTTATCATGTGCTCTGAGAAAGGCTATCAATCTTCAATCCTTTTTGGAAAGGAAATATTAATCTTTTTATATCTGCCTCAGGGTGAAAGGCACTGTGTTTCATTAATGTTATATAGGTTTTTGTGAAGGCACTTTATAAATCTGCTATTGTTCATATTACAGTTTTAGTATATACCAACACTGGTATTATAAATGTATTAACTGTTTTAATTTCCCATTGAATTTTGATTTGAAAGAAAAAAAAGAGTAAAGTTTTAACATATTCAGCTACTCATTTCTTCTTGTGATAGTTATTTAATTTATGCATCTTACCTGGAAGAGATATTTGTGTCACCTTTCTCCATTGGCTCAATTTGATCTTAATATTCAAGCTCAAAGCCTCTAGTTTCTTTTTTTTTCATTTTTCAAATGCTTTATTAACTTCTGATTTACATAATTAATTTCCACCAGATTTTGAGTTACAAATTTTCTCCCCGTTTTTCCCCTACCCACCACCCCAGAATAGCAGTCCCACAGGATATCCTCTCCTCCAGTCTGCTCTCTCCCATATCTTCTCCCATACCCCCTTAGACTTTTTCATTAGGGCATAGTGGACCTCTATGCTCCAGTGCCTGTATATCTTCTTTCCCAATTACATGTAAGATAGTATTAATAATAGTATGTATGTATATATAATTTTAAACATTTGATTTTAAAACTTTGAATTCCAGATTCATTCCCTTCCTCCCTTGTCACCCACCCTTACTGGGAAGATAAGCAGTTCAATATAGATTGTACATGTGTAGCTAATGCAAAATATTAACATAGTAGATATATTGTAAAAGACTGACTATATTTCCCTCCCTCCTATCCCACCACCCACTTGTTCTATTCTCTAACTTTGATCATGTCCCTTTTCAAAAGTGAGTGCTTCCAACTTCCCCCCCCCCCCAGCCTGCCCTCCCTTTCATCATCCCCCCTCTAATCCCCTTCTTCCTACTCTCCTATAGGATGATACCCTATTTAGTGTGTATTTCATTCCCTCTCCGAGCCAAATTCAGTGAGAATAAGGTTGACCCATTCCCTTTTGCCTTCCTGTTCTTACCCTCCATTGTAACCCTTTATCCTTGCCTCTTCTTTATGAGATAGTTTACCCCATTCCATCTCTATCCATCTCCTCTCATTATATTCCTCTCACCTCTTAATTTCCCCTTTTAAGTATCATCCCTTCCTATTAAATTGGTCCTGTGCCCTCTATGTATACCTGTAAGCATATATACACACATTCACACATGTATTCATATACCCATATACCCTCATATATAGACATATATATATATGTGTGTGTGTGTGTGTGTGTGTGTGTTTCTATTCCCTTCAACTACTTTCATACTGAGAACAGTTTCATCAATTACAATTATCTATTATTGTTTTTCCAAGTAGGAATGTTAATAGTTTAACTTTGATCAGTGGCCTATGATTTCTTTTCCCTGTTTACCTTCCCAAGCTTCTCTTGCTTCTTGTGTCTGGATGTCAAATTTTCCATTCAACTGTGTTTTTTTCATTAAGGATGCTTGAAAGTCCTCTATTCCACTGAATGACCATATTTTCCCCCAAAAGATGATACTCAGTTTTGCAGGGTAGGTGATTCTTGGTTTTAATCCCAGCTCCTTTGACCTCTGGAATATCATATTCCAAGCCCTTTGATCTCTCAGTGTAGAAGCTGCCAGATCCTGGGTTATCCTGATTGTGTTTCCACAATATTCAAATTGTTTCTTCCTGGCTGCTTGTAATATTCTCTCCTTAATCTGGGAATTCTGGAACCTGGCTATAATATTCCTAGGAGTTTTCTTTTTGGGATATTTTTCAGGAGGTAATCAGTGGATTCTTTCAACCTCTTTTTTGCCTTCTGGTTCTAAAACATCAGGGCAATTTTCCTTGAGAATTTCTTGGATGATGATTTCTAGGTTCTTTCCCTGATCATGGCTTTCAGGTAGTCCAATAATTTTTAAATTATTTCTCCTGGACCTATTTTCCATGTCAGTGGTTTTTCCCATGAGATATTTCACATTGCCTTCTATTCTTTCATTTGTTTGGATCTGTTTAACAGCATCTTGATTTCTCTTAAAGTCACTAGCTTCCCTTTGCTCCAATCTAAATCCGAGGGAATGATTCTCCTCATTGAGCTTTTGAAATTCTTTTTTCATCTGGCAAATTTGGCTTTTTAAGGCATTTCTCTCCTCATTGCCTTTTTGAGCCTCTTTTGCCAATTGAGTCAGTCTGTTTTTTAAGGTGTGATTTTTCTCAGTCAGGCTGTTGACTCTCAGTTCCTAATTTTCTTACATAGTTCTCATTTCTCTTCCCAATTTTTCTTCCACTTCTCTTATCTGCTTCTTAAGGTCCTCTAAGGCCTGTAAACAGCTCATATTTTCCTTTGAAGCTTTTGGTTCAGGAGTTCTGACTTCACTGTCTTCCTCCTGTTCCATGCTTTGCTCCTTTTTGTCCCCAAAATAGGAGTCTAATGTTGGAGTCTTCTGTTTGTTTTGCTTCCTTTGTCTGGTCATGTCGCCCCTCAGTCACTTGACTCCTGGGTTTTTTGCCACAGTAGGACTCTGCCACCAGACAGGGGAACTTTCATCCCAAATGCTGGGGTTTTCTCAGCTGCTGGAGTTATTAGATGGGTGCCCTCTCTGAGGTCTCCACACACTCTGGCAAGGTGGTCTCACACCCCAGGACCTCCACCTTAGACTTCAATCCAGATCCAAGCAGGTTAAAACAAGAGCGATTACCCCTCAGACTGGTGCTTGGTCCCCCTACACTCTGCAGGCCAGGAGCTGAAGCCGCCACATGGTGCTATTTGTGCCAGGCGTTATAGTGGCTTCTCGCCCGAGGGGCAAAAGCCGAAGCTCTCCCTAGTACTGGTCCCAAAGTCCAGAGTGCACTGACCTCTCACTTTGTCCTTCGCATCTATGTGTTGATGAATCTGGAAAGGGCCACAGCTGCTGGTGATCTGGAGTCCCCCCGACCAGCGGATGGTCAGGCCCACACTGGGGCTAAAACCTCCTGCTCACAGGGGCCTGGACTTGGCTCCCAGAGCACTGCGCTGGCTGATTCCTGCCAGGCTGTCCTCAGTGGGAGGTCAGCTTCTCTGTGTCATTTTGTGGGTTCTGCAGCTCCAAAGTTTGAGTCCCCTTTTACATGGATTGGGGAAGGAAGCTGGAGCCACAGCGAGGTCCTGGTTCTACTCCAACATCTTGACTCCGCCCCCCCCCCCCAAGCCTCTAGTTTCTATATTTCTTTGACGTGCATTAAGAATTTTATACTTATCTAGTCCAAATGACATTTTGATATCATTGGAGAAAGATTTCATAGAATGAAGGAGCTGTTTGATATGTTGCTTTTTCCTATGAATTTATATAGCTCAATGTCATATATGTAATATACATCAAGTATATTATTATTTTTTATTTGGTTTCCTCAGTACTTTGGAAGCCAAACTTAATTCTATTTAGGAGAGACAATAATAGGTTTAACAGGAGGTAGAACAATAATTGGCTTAAACTTTCTCACTGAAAAATGTCATGTTTTATATTAATTGTTCTTGAAATTATTGTGTTGGCAGTGTGTTTTGTGTAGACATAGATATCAAATGTCCTAGTATTCTTTTTTTTCTATTTTGTCTATTTTACATGTATGTAAAAGTATATGAAAACTCTGAGTATGGATCTATGTCAAAGGCTTTGTGACAATAAAGGTAGCATAACTATTGTGGCAGACTCAAGCATCTTGCTCAATAATTAATAAACTGAAGCAAATTTTGCCTTTTATACCCCTAGGACTTTTTGGCACACTGTTTTTGGTTTCTCAGCCTCTATGTTGTTTTCTTGTGTTTCTAGAAGTTTTTAGTGATATCATCTTAGAATGCTTTGTATAAAGTATATAAATATATAATTGGTCCCAACTTGGAGGAATCATTAGTATTCCCATCCTTTAATAATAGATATGCAGGGCCTGTCAATACCCATTATATTTAAGGTAATATTCCCTGAGAGAAGCAGTTAGGTGGTACAGTAGATAAGAGGGCCAGGACTGAAGTAAGGAAGATCTGGATTCAAATTTGGCCTCAGACACTTAACTAGTTCTGTGACCATGGGCAAGACACTTAACCCTGTTTGCCTCAGTTTCCTCATCTGTAAAATAAGCTGGAAAAAGAAATGGCAAACGACTTTAGTATCTTTGCCAAGAAAACCCCAAATCGAATTATAAAGAGTCAGATGTGTCTGAAATAACTGAACAAAAATTTCTTGAGAGTTCTATGTTTTTTCCTATGGTTCTTATTGTGGAAAAGGACACTGCATATAATATTGAGCACAAAACTTGGAATTTTTTTATATGTTCTTTCAAATATTGTGGGATGTTGTGTCTATTTTTGATTGTTATAGCAAATGACAAGGTTTTTTAATTACTCTGTTTTGGCATAATAAGTCTGCTAGTTGGATTCAAGTCATTAAACTAAAGAAGGGCTTTTGGAAAGTGCAGTCTAAGTATGTCAGTATCTGTTTAAAATAATTTGAGACATCAATATTGTTTTTGTCATATTTCATTATTAGGTATAATTTCTAGTTTGTGTTAAGTGAACATTTTTCATGACCTCTGGTTCTTCAACTTCTCTTCCTTTCTATTTGTGCCATGATTTTAACTCTTATTTCATCTAATCTAGGCTGAGGGATGAAGTTATTTCTGATAATTGCTGATCAGAAATACATTATTATATGATTTGGAGCTCAAAGTGCTGTTGGCAAAAAGGAGCATGAAACCCTTGCATATAACTATTATTATTGTTACTTTATTCCTGGACCAAAGAGAACCATTGTTGTAAGTACCAGGAATTGCAATTTCTCCTTAGGGTGAAAGCAGACAGCAAAGGAGGAATTTCCTTCTACCCCTTCCCAGTGGGATCAGAGGAAGTCAGTAAGCTCTTCAGCTGTGGAAATATAGGAGGACTGAAGAAGAAGCAGCTTATGGAACATCCTAGGAACTTCAGGGGATGGAACTCCAAAACAATATTTTAAGAGGCTTCAGGGAGATGTAGCATATTCCCTGAGAAGAAATATTTGGCTGTATGACCATGACTCAAAGTATTTTAGACAAACAGAAAATTTAAACCATAGGGCTTTTAGGGTTGAAAGGGAACTAATTCTTGAACAGCAATCCGTTTTACAGAATACTTCACAAGTTATCATATAGTCTTTGTCTGAAGAACTCCTGTGTGTGTGTGTGTATGTGTGTGTCCCATTTCTTCCCAAGGTATCCCTTTCAACTTCTGGAGAGCTCTAATTGTTGGGAAGTTTTATCTTATATCAAACCTGTATTTACCTCTTTGTAGATTCGGTACATCATTCTTAGTTTTGTCTTCTGAAACTAAAGTGAACACATCTAAATCCTATTCCATGCTACCTCCTTTTACATACTTGAAGACAGCTCATGGCCTCCCTAAGCTTCTTGAGGCTACACATAACTTGGTTCTCTAACCAATCCTCATGTGGCATGAACTTGAAACTCTTCCCTATCTTGTATGTTCTCCTCCAGATGTTCTCTAGTTGATCAATGTCCTTCCTGAATGGTGCCAATAAACTAATATTTATAATATTACTGAAATAATATTGCTTCATGAGGAAATTTGTTGTTCCAGATATCATCTGACCAAGGGAGTGTACAGAGATATGACAATCTCCTTATTTATTGAAGCTGTTTTTCTTGATTATTTTCTTGGGTGACACATCATACTGTTGATTTGTATTGAGCTCAGAGTGCATTAAAAGCCCAAGATTCTTCATATGAACTAGCTAAGCCTCCATTTATTCTTGGTGAAACTATTTTTTTAATCAGACACTAAGGCTGGACATTTCATCCTATTAAATTGCATCTTATTCAAATAAGCCAATGTTCCAGACTCTCTAAATCTTTTTGAATCCTGAATCTGTTATCAAGTGACTAAATATACCCCTTCAAGTTTTACATCATTTGCAAATTTAATAAACATACCATCTTTGCCCTAAAAAAGGAATTGATAAAAAGTACATAGGGCCCAAAATACAGATCCCTGGGGTACTCTAATAGACACTTTCTTCCAAGGCAACATCTAAAAATTAGTTACTACTAAAGAATATTTAGAAGCATGAACCATGCATTGAGAAGACAACATGGATCTTGCCTATACTCTTGGCTTTGGGTCAGATCAACAGGGTAATTTATTAATATACTGATATCATCTCAGTGCTTAGAACAGGGCCAAGTAGCTACTGTGTGTTTAATAAATGTTTATTAAATTGAATTTAATTTTAATTTAGTGGTACATATGAAGCCAGGGCAAAGAATGTTGAAGTTGGAAAGGAATTCAGAGATAATCTAATCCTTTCCTTCCCCCTACTCTATAGATGAGAAAAATGATGTCCAAAGAGGGGAGGTAATTTGCCCAACATCATGATTAGCTAATAAATGACAGAATCATGACTGAAATTCAGCTCTCCAGAAATCTCCAGAAAATTAAGTTGTCTTTTCACTATACCTCAGTTTGAATATATTAATCTTGTGGCATATTCCATTCAATATCTTTGCAATGATAATTTGGGTAAAGGAATTAAAACAAGACCCAGAAAACATCAGATTCAAATGATATTGTTAGGTGGGGTTACTATTCTTCTGAAGATCAAGAGTAAAATTAATTCAAAATGACCTCAGCTCATTGGGAAAAATATGATCCTGAAAATATAGTATGGAATTCACTAAGATATAAGAAAAAGAACATACTTTGGGACAACTGTCATCATAATAACAGAATGAAGATAAATTAAAGAATAAGTTAACTATTTCACTCCACATATTTAGTCATTTTCTAAATCTTGCCTCTGGGGCAGCTAGGTGATACCGTGGATAGAGCACTGGACTTAGAATCAGGAAGTCACATCTTCCTGAGTTCAAATCCTGCCTCAGATACTTACTAGCTATGTGATCCTGGGCAAGTCACTTAACACTGTTGCCTCAGTTTCCTCATCTGTAAAATGAGCTGGAGAAGAAAATGGCAAACCACTGCAGTATCTTTGCCAGGAAAACCCCAAATGGGGTCACAGAGAGTCATACACAACCTAAACAACTGAACAACAATAAATCTTGCCTCTATAATTTTTTTTTTGCTTTTGTTACTTTTTCTCTACTCACATGACTATCGTTTTAGTTCAAACAATCATCAGCTCTTAGCTGGATCATTACAATAGCTTCTTAACTGCTATCCCTGCCTCGTCTCCTCCTATTGTAATCTATCTTCCACCCCACTGCTAAGATGATTTCCTTTAAGGACAGATTTGAATATGTCATTCCTCTGTTCAACAAACTCTAGTGCCTACAGAGTAAAATATAAACTCCTCTGTTTAGCTTTTAAAACCTTTTACAGCCTGGTTTCAACCTATCTTTTCTGCTTCATTATTCATTATACCCTCTCCTGTATTCTGCTATACAGGCAAACTGACCTCTCTGCTCCTCATATACAACTCTTTTCAGAATTATTGCACATTACTCTCCTTTATTCTACCCAATTGGCAACATGCTTTCTTGATTGGGCGTGCATAGGCTTGAAAGAAATACTTCCCTTCTTGCAGACCTTTGCCAGTTCTTATTCTTCACACTTTATAAAGACTGAGGAGGGGGACTGGAAAGAATTTATAGAAATTTAGACTCATAGAATAATTATAACTCATATTTTTTGTTACTTTGAAAACAACTTCCTATACAAGAATCTCATGACATTGGGATCACAACTAGGATTATTTATCCCCATTTTAAATCCAAGGAAAAGGATGCTCAGAGTTTGAGCATCTTCTCTGAGGGATTTGAGTACTACACAGAGGGAACAGAAACGATTGGCAATGATTCTAAAAGGGACTGAAGTTACAATTACTGGAGACCTGCAAAAAAAAGCTATCTTTAGCATTGTTGAATGATTCAAGAGCAGAAGCCAATATGATTTTGTCAATGGAAATGACATAAAGAAGATACAATTACCATCTGCTTTGCTGCCACACCCAAAGGCCACTGGATCTTTCCATTTGACTTGCAGCCAAAACCTCCTTTTAACAATGTTATCTCCTTTTAACAAAAATGATGATGAAAATGAGGATAGCATTTCTCTAGTGCTTTAAGGTCTTAATGTGCTTTACACATATTATTTCACTTAGTCCTCACAACAACTCTAGGAATTAAATGCTATTATTATACCTACTTTACAGTTTAGGAAACTGAGGCCCAGAGAACCATGCAAACAAATGTCTGAAACAGGATTCAAGTTTAGGTCTTCCTGCTTTCCAATCTAGCATTCTATCCATTGTGTCCCCTCTTTGTTGTTGTTGCAGTTTGTCCTTCATTTTTGAAGAGGACCTATGATATGGATGATGGCTTGACTCATGCATGAATTGGATTTAAGTGAGGCAGAGTTGCACAGTCATCAGCCTCACTCTCTTCCCAAGTCATTGAAGTCTAATGGCAGGACAAAAGTCAGGAGGACTGGCAATGATGACCCAGGATTCAATGCATGACCTTGGCATCTTCAATGTCTGACCAATCTCTAAGTACTCCATAGTGCCTTCTTCAGAGACCTTCATGACTGTTGGGACAAATTGTTCTCATCCGTCCATTCCACCAGGGGAAGTCTTCACATGCTGGGGGTAGATACCAACTCACTGATTGGCTTGAGGCTCATTGGTTACCCTCAACCTGGTTTAGTCCTTCTGGCTAAAATGGGTTCCTGGGGTGTGCCCATTGTGAATGCTACAGCTTCTTGAAGCCACAGGCGAGAGTTGAATGCCAGGCAGACACTAAAGCTGGATGAGCAGCCCTGAGAAGGGCTTGGCAATCCCTCAGACCAGAGGTCCTAGTCTTCTTTAAACTTCCCCATGTGCATTCTTACTAGTCAGCTTAGTGCTTTACCCATAGTAAATACTTAACAATGTATTTATTTATTTATTTTGTTCAATCATTTAAGCTGAGTCTTACTTTCATAATCTCTAAGGTAGGGGAAAACAGTATTTGTACTACCAAGTACAGTATGGTGTAGTAGATAGAGAGTTCGCCTTGAACTTAGGAAGACCTGAATTCAAATCCTGCCTCTTACTCTTAATATTTGTGCGATCCTGGGCAAGTCAAATAAACTTAATAAGCCTCAGTTTCCTCATGTGTAAAATGGGGATATTAATACATATGGTACCCGTCTCACAGGATTGTTGTTAGGCTCAAGCAAAACATTGCAGGTGAAACATTTTGTAAACTTTGAAGCAACCTAAAACTGCCACTTAGTATCTGCTTCATTGTGTTGTAGGAGGAGTAATAAAAAACAGGAGTTAATATCTACCTCATATCACTTCATAGCAAACTTATATGTATTATATAAATATTTGTTATGTAAGTATATAGTACAAATAAATTGTAGTAAAAGGATCAAAGGTTTAGAGATGAGAGGGACCATTGATATCAAGTCCAGTTTTATTTTACAGTTGAGGAAACTGAGTCACAGAGACGTAAAATGAATTGACCAAAGTCATACAGATAGTAAGAGTCAGAGCCACAGTTTGAAACTAGGACCTCTAATTTGAAACCCACTTTTTTAGGATACTAATCGACATCTCAAGCTGGATGTCTCATTGATTTGAGTCCTGTACAAAACTGAAATTCATTTCCTCTCCCCAAACCCTCCCTTTTTCCTAAATTCCCTATTACTGTGGAGTGTCATTACCCTCCTGGTCACCCAGGTTTCATCCTTAACTCCTCCCTCTCTATTATCACTTCCCTCTAAATCCAATTAGTTGTTAAGTCTTGTCATTTCTACCTTAACAACATCTCTTCTATACATCCTTTTCTTTCCTCTGACACAACCACCACTCTGATACAAGCCCTCATCGCTTCATGTCTGATCTATGACAAAGGCTTTTGGTTAGTTTCACTGCATCAAGTTTTCTCCCACCCCAATCCATCCTCTACTCAGCTACCAAACTAACCTTTATAACATAACTTGGACTATGTCATCCTCCTATTCAACAAACTCCAGCAGCTCTCTATTACCTTCAAGTTTAAATGTGATTTTGTTTATTTTTACTTTTAAAGTCCTTCATAATCTTACCCCTTCCTACCTTTCCAGCTTTGGGACTCACTCATTTCTATGTACTCTGCAATCTAGTGACACTGACTTCCTTGCTGTTCCTCTCAAACAATACTCCATCATTTGACTAAGCATTTTCACTGACTGTTCCCATTGCTTAGAATGCTCTCCATCCTCTTCTCACCCTCCAAACATCCCTGGCTTCTTTCAAGTCTCAGCTAAAGTCCAACCTTCTGTAAGAAGCCTTTCGCACCTTAATATCACTTCTTTGCCTCCAATATCACCACCAATTTATCTTATGTATACCTTGTCTGTACCTAGTTATTTGCATGTTGTCTTCCCCACTAGATGGTAAACTTCTTGAGATCAGAGACTTTTTTGTGCCTTTTTTTGTATCCCCAGAGCTTAGCACAACACCTGGTACATGGTAAAGACTTAATAAATTTTAGATGACTGACTGACTTTTGTAATATCAGAGACCCTGTTCCTTTCTCGCTTCCCGGCCATCTTGGCAGCAGGTCTCTGGCTGAGGGTCCTCCCACACCGCAGGAAGGAAGATGGTGGCTGCAAAGAAGATGAAAAAGGCTCTGGAGTCCATCAGCTCGAGGCTCCAGCTGGTCATAAAAAGCGGCAAATACATACTAGGCTACAAAAAGACCCAGAAAATGACCAGACAAGGCAAATCCAAATCAGAATTTGGAGGAAATCAGAGATCGAATATTACGCTATGCTGGCCAAAACTGGCGTACATCACTACAGTGGCAATGACATTGAATTGGGTACAGCATGTGGGAAGTACTACAGAGTATGTACACTGGCTGTCATTGATCCAGGTGATTCTGATATCATTAGAAGCATGCCAGAACAGACCAGTGAAAAGTAAACTGTATAAAAGTGTACTTTAATAAGCTGGGCCAAAACTTGTTTAAAAAAAAAAAAAATATCAGAGACCCTGTAGAGGACTCTCACTGTTTTTTGTTTCTTGTTCCTCAGCACTGGATCATGGAGAGCACTCACACTTCCCTCTGAGGTCAACTAAACACTACAAGCTATTATTTTTACTTTTAAAAATGTTACCTCAACTTCTTTTCTGTTTTCTATCTTATTATTTGTGAAAAAAAATCCATTTGTAGGATACATCAACTAGGCTTCTTCCTTGGCAAGTGTAATTAACAAGTTTGACAACTTTCTAGAAGAAGATACTTTTCCTCGAAACAACAATTTGTCCATTTCTACCTTTGAGCTATTTCTCTGAGACAAGGGATAAAATTCCAAATGAGCAAGCCCTGAACTATCTTTGATACAGCATTTTTATTTTTTATATGGCTTGACAATATTTTCCTTCTTCAATTATGCACTAACTCATGGCCAATATGAATTTATAAGTTAAAACTCAAATTTTTCATGTTAAGGGTTTTTTTCTCTTTTTTTCCCCCAAAGCCTTTTCACACTAATAATTCAATAGTCTGCTCACAGATCACAGGATCTTAGAGTCTAGTAGTATTTTAGAAGTTATCTGGTCAAAATTGTAGGCAGACAATAATTACCTCTAGGAAATTTGCCAACAAGTGTTCATCCAGCCAGGAAAACTTTATCTTAAGATTCCTCCTATGCTGCTCTGATTTTAGTCAAAAGGTATGTTTATGTAGCTTTGGATCCCCTTGAATCATCCAGCCTTGGGTCTACATTTCTTGACTTTTTTGTAGGTCAGTCTGACTACAAAATATATCAGCTTCATGTTCCTCATACAGATTAAAAGGAAAAAAAAAACCTCTGAGATGGGTTAATGTAGTTGTATAATTAGTTTAAAATGGATGATTTTATATGTATAATACCTTGTTAAATATACCTTTATTTGTGATCACCTTAAAGCTTTGCATTTGTAAATAGTAAAAAGGTTTTATTTGGGAAAAGAAGCTAAATTTAAATTTCAAGTATAATTGCCTTGGAAATTGGTATTCAGGGGTTCCTAACCTGGTGTCTGTGGGCCTGTTTTTTAAAATAATATTTTGATAATTGCATTTCAATATAATTGGTTTCTTTATAATCCTGTATGGTTTTTAAATTTTATTTTATGTATTTGAAAACACTATTCTGAAAGGACATCTATAGGCTTTACTAGACATGGCTAAAAGGGTCCATTACATGAAAAAGTTTGCGGGCTCCTAGTTTAGCTTTAATCTTTTGCTGGGTACATTCTTTAATAAAAGAAAGTTTTATCAATGTTTTTAATATTTTATACAATAGAAATTTCCCAATATGTCCTATCCCCACTGAACCTTTTTACATAACAAAGAAAAATAGTCAAGTACAATTGACTAACAAAGGAAGACCATATTAGACAGCATATTCAACTTTTGTTTTGATAGTGCCTCTGCCTCCTCCTACCCCCACCAACTTCTCTATGGAGAAGAGAGAGATATACCATCATCTATATATTAGCCAGTGCAGTTAATCTGAGTACAGCTACATTTTTCTGTTGTTTCCTTTTATGTATATTATTGACATCAGTATAAATTCTGCCTCCCACCTTACTTCCCCCTGTATCAGTTCATATATATCTTTACAGGCTTCTCTGAATTCCTCATATTTATTATTTCTGATAATATAATACCATCCCATTGTATTCCTATGCCACAATTTGATCAGCCATTGACCCATCAATGAATATCTACTTGCCAGTTTTTTTTTTATTACCATAAAAATGTTGCTAATTGTCAGCTAAACAACATCCCATAGTAAGTTGGAAATCTGTTCTGGGGCACAATGAGAGGACCTTACAACATATTACACATACATGGGCACCAACTGAGATTGTCACACAGTTCATTAAATAAAGAGGAATACCAGCTAATTAATGAATTAGTTTGGGGGTTAGAAAGAATATGGAGGGGAAAAGGGAGAGGGAGAGAGTAAGCTAGTGTAATGGAGGAAATGAAGGGAAGCAAAGAAGAAATCTCTATAAACTTCCCATCTATTAAACTAAAGGAAATATACCATACTGTGTTGTATAGTAATGTATTAAACGCAACCTTAAAAGATACCCTTTTATTCTTTTTTATAAATGTAGTTAAAATGTGAAAAGCTGACATCCAAGTGAAATATGAAGGCAAACAGTAAACATTAAGTGATTTGTGTATATTATGGAAAAGTTGGGGACAGGGAAAAAAATCTATTGTTCCTTAACGGTGGCAAGTAGGAAGATTACAGCAAATCTGTGCTAGACCACAACAGTGAAACTATCAAACCACAGTAAGGAAGGTTACAGGTTTCTTATATGCTTCCCTCCAGGCTATCACCACCCCCACACCCACCCCCTCCTTCCAACAGCAAATTCTTGGCGCTATATGGTTTTATGAGCTTCTCTCTTTCCATTGTTTCTGACATGCCATGTTTCTTGATAAATTGCATTTCTCAACTTTTGAGTTGCTGCCACCACTACATTGTTTGTATCTGTCCTGAAGCTGTTGTGGCTGATTAGCTCAGATGAAGAGTAAAAATATAGATTCCTTATCCCCTCCTTCAGCAAGGAAATTTTCTTTTTTCTTTTCCTCTTCTCTGCATTGAATTTCTCTTCAAAGGAGTATCATAGAGAAGGAATCCTATCCTTATACCTTAGAAAGGAATCTTATACCAATTCTACTGCATTATGGAAATATATGCATTTCCTAGGATTCTCTTCTTTGGTATAAAGTTATCTCTCCCAGGACCTAATGATCTTGACCAGGAAAGAGTATAGGGATACCCAAAGGCATATCCAAACCATTTGTGCTCAGCATTTAAGCACATACAAAATTCAAGAAATAGGTTAATGATAACAATTATTAACAATAATAGTATAATTATCGTCATGATGATGACCCACACTAAAGGCCTAGTCTTTTATAATGGAAGAGAGCCTGGGGTTCCATAGGCTGTGCTAGAGGAGAATAAGCTCTGGTAGGCCTGGTAGGCCTAACAGGCCAGGTCAGCCTAGAGAAGTTATTTCCTTAAAATATAATCATAGTTAGTTAATAATAATTTTTTCCCCCATTTTATAGAAAAGGAGTTTGAGGCATAGAGAGGTTAAGTGAATTGCCCATGGTCACATACCATGTTTCCCTGATAATAAGACACTGTCTTATTACATTTTTTGGACAGAAAAACACCAGAGGGCTTATTTTCAGGGGAGGGCTTATTTTAATGAACATTGACAGCAATTTTAATAAACAGGTAAATGTGAACAAAAAAATGTACCTTTATTCAATAAGCAAATCACTGGGGAAGAACAGGATGACGCGCTCACTGCTGCAGCTCTGATTGGATGCAGCTCGGAGTGCAGAGTGCATTTCACGGGGGGGGGGGGGACGGTGCATACAGAGGGTACCGTAATGTAGCGTGTAGCGCAGCGGATCACCTTCACTACAGTAGCAATCTCAATAGGGCTTATTTTTGGGGGAGGGCTTATTTTAGAGGAATCTTACAAAGCAAGGGGAGGGCTTATTTTCGGGATAGGTCTTATTATCGGGGAAACACAGTAGCTAGTTAGTATCTGAGGCAAGATTTGAACATCTTCCTGAAGATCCTTGAAGATCTTCCTGACTCCAAGTCCAGTGCTCTATTGACTGCACTACTTAGCTATTTGTAATTAATAATAACTTTATGATTATCTCTGTCATACAATTTCCCAATGCACACATACCAATGCCCTTTACCCCCTTTCCCAAAGAAATTATAGTGTAGGTCTAACCATGTCATTCCCCTGGCTCAAAAAAACTCTAATGGGTTCTCATTACCTCCAAGGTCAAACATAAAGCCCTCTGTTAAATGTACATGACTCTTCACAGCCTTCCCAGACATCTCTTTCTTTACTTTTCTCTGTGCTCTAGTCCAACAATATTGGCCCACTTCAAACTCCATACAAGATTATCCACCTCCCATCTCTATGCCTTTGCATTGATTATCCTTCCTGCCTGAAAAACCCTATCTTTCCCCTACCACTTCTTGATTTCTTTCAAACCTGAGATCAAATAACACCTTCCATAGGTGGCCTTGCTAGGACTTCAGGGATTAAATGGTCTCCCCTTTGAGGGTTATTTTCCTTTTACTCTCTATCTATTTTGCATATATCTATTTATTTGCATGCTATCTCTCTCAGTAGTATATAAGCTTGTGGAGGGTATGGACTGTTTTTGTTGCTCTGCCTTTCTTTGTATGCCCTATTCTTAGCATACTAGTACATAGTAAGTACTTAATAAATGCTTGCTGGTTGATTGATTGCTAGGCAGAGCTGTAGATAGGTCACTGGACCTGGAGTCAGGAAAGAACTGAGAAACATCTCAGATATGTACCAGCTCTATGTCCCTGGACAAGTCACTTAAACTCTGTCTGTCTGCCTCTGTTTTCTCCTCTGTGAAACAGGTATAATAGCACCTACCTCCCAGGGCTGTTGTGAGTATTCGATGAGAGAATATTTATAAAATGCTTTGGAAACTTTAAAGATCTACATAAATGCAGGCTATTATCATCACCATCATCATTATTATGGACCAGCTAAGTTAAGAATGAAGAATATAGGTTCCTAGTTTTGAAGGTAGAAGGAAATAGATACCCATTACAGACAGCACCCTCATCTTACAAATGAGGAAACCAAGGCACTGAGAAATTAAGTGGCTTTCCCAAAGTCATACAACTATTTGTGACACTATTTCAAGCCAGTTCTTCCTGGGTTCAAGTTCAGTATCCTATCCATCTGGCCCTGCTACCTCCCCTAAAAGTTCCTCACCATATTGTTTGCTTCTAGGTAATCTTTTTTTAAATTATAGCAACTCCTGGAATTCTGTGCTATGGCTTGGAGGAATTACAATCTGTTTCAGTGGAAATAGTATCCACACCCACGAAATCACAGACCTAGTAATCATAACTGTGTTTATAGAAGATACTATAAAATAATATTTAACAATCCACAGGGCAGTCCCCAGAACAGAGATGGTTCACATGCCATAGAATCACAGAATCACAGACAGAACTGAAGGGATGTCAGAAGTCACTTAGTCTAACCATCTCATTTTACAGCTAAGGTAACCAAGGTACAGAAAAGTTAAGTGATTTGCCCAAGACTATAGAGATAGTATTTGTTGGAGACAGGATTTGAACCAAGCATTCTTTCTAGTATTGTAATGGAAATGAGTGTGATAGCATTTCCAAACTGTCAGTCATCTTTATTCCCTAATTTACCTAAGAATGGCCTTGAGAAGTTGGCCTTTACTGCTGGTCTCTCCCTTTCCTTCTCGCATTCAGGCAGCAGTAAATATTCCAGCTTCACTGAATGCAGAAAGCCTAGCTTTGCACTCACTTTCTAGATTCCTTTTAAGCAAAATAATGTATCCAAATGAGTAAGACTCCATGAGCAAAGGCAGATTTCTTTTGTAGATGACAAATTAAAGGGAGAGTAGGCATCCCGGGCCCAATGTTGCCCTAGTGATTAATGACCCACTGGCAGGGACCCAGACTAAAACCGCAGGGGAACATGAGGCTTTTCTGCTATACAATGAAAACTGAGATCTGCATCCAAGTGAAGAAACTCATGATAAGGTAGTGTCAATAGAAAACCAGGGCCTAGATAGGGATTGGAAATTAAAGAGTCATTTCTTTAAGCTCCCTATAATGAAGATGTATGGGGGGTAGGATGGATAGCTGTTGAGTAGGCTGCTACAGTTCAGCTGCAAGCAGTTAATTAATAATGCTGTGGAACAAATGGAATCTGGGTTTTGGAAGCATCATTTGGAGCACATCAGAAGCAGGCTTGGCTCTTTCTATCAGGCTGTGAATTTTCTAACAAAGCATAATGGTCCAAGTCCTTGGGGTTTCCAAGAGGAAAACACTGCATGATAGACAGGCTCCAGAATTCAAACCATGAATCCATGGCACCAAAGCCAAAAGCTGCTAACTAGTCAGCGAAAGAGGAAGCTTGTCTCACATGCATAGAGTACAAAGAATTTACACCATCTACAGGGATCTTTGGTGTTGTCCCCCAAGGCCAGTTGTGTTATAAGCCAAGGAATTTCCTCCTCCTGCAGACAGTTTTTGTAAGTCTTACAGTGTTATAGGAATATCAATGCTGGCTATTATTATCCTTTCATTAGTGACTCCAATGTAGCATCCTCACTTGGAATGTTTCTGTTTAGATCTTTCAGTCATGTCCAACTCTTCATGACCCCATTTGGGGTTTTCTTCGCAAAGATGCTGGAGTAGTTTGCCATTTTGCCATCCTTCTATGGCTCATTTTACAGATGAGGAATTGCCACAGACAGGGTTAAGTGACTTGTCCAGGCTCACACAGTTGGTAAGTGTCTGAGGTCAGATTTGAACGCAGGAACTTGAATCTTCCTGACTTCAGGACAGGCATGGTACCACCTAGCTGCTCTCATCTGGAATATCCAGTTGGATCAGTAAAATTTTTTGGTCTGGGCATGTGATTTCCCTGGATCAGGGAATTTTAATTTAAGATAGTTAAAAGTTTACATAAAATTATAACTTAAAGATTGTTATTTTGGGGCAGAGTCAAGATGGCAGAGTAGAAGCAGGACATCCCCGCTGTTCCAGCTTCCACCTTCCCCAATCCACGTAAAAAGGGGACTCTAAACAAACTTTGGAGCTGCAGAACCCACAAAATGACACAGAGAAGCTAACCTCCCGCTGAGGACAGCCCAGAAGGCTGGCAGGAATCAGCGGCAGGAATTGGCCAGTGCAGGGCTCTGGGAGCCAAGCCCAGCCCCATACCAAGGCTTTAGCCCCAGGGTGGGGCCTGATCAGCCCCCTGCTGGAGGGACTGCAGATCAGCAGCAGCTGTGGCCCTTTCCAGATTCATCAACACATAGATGTGAAAGACAAAGTGAGAGGTCAGTGCAGTCTGGAGTTTGGGACCCAGTAAGTGGGAGTGCATGGCTTTAGCCTCCAGGGCAAGAAGCTGCTGAGACACTGGCACAGCCAGCCAGCGCCACATGGCAGCTTCAGCTCCTGGCCTGCAGAGTGTAGGAGGACCAAGCGACCAGTTTGAGGGGTAATTGCTCTTGCTTTAACCTTCTTGGATCTGGATTGCAGTCTAGGGTGGAGGTCCTGGGGTGTGTGACCACCTTGCCAGAGTGTGTGGAGACCTCAGAGAAGGCACCCATCTAATAACTCTGGCAGCTGAGAAAACCCCAGCATTTGGGATGAAAGCTCCCCTGTCTGGTGGCAGAGTCCTACTGTGGCAAAAAAAACCCAGGGGTCAAGTGACTGAGGGGCGACATGACCAGACAAAGGAAGCAAAACAAACAGAAGACTCCAACATTAGACTCCTATTTTGGGGACAAAAAGGAGCAAAGCATGGAACAGGAAGACAGTGAAGTCAGAACTCCTGAACCAAAAGCTTCAAAGGAAAATACGAGCTAGTTACAGGCCTTAAAGGACCTTAAGAAGCAGATAAGAAAAGTGGAGGAAAAATTGGGAAGAGAAATGAGAATGATGCAAGAAAATTATGAAATGAGAGTCAACAGCTTGATGGAGGAAAATCAAACCTTAAAAAACAGACTGACTCAATTGGCAAAAGAGGCTCAAAAAGGCAGTGAGGAGAAGAACGCCTTAAAAAGCCGAATTTGCCTGATGGAAAAAGAATCTCAAAAGCTCAATGAGGAGAATCATTCCTTCAGAATTATATTGGAGCAAATGGAAGCTAATTACTTTATGAAAAATCAAGATGCTGTTAAACAGATCCAAACAAATGAAAGACTATAAGGCAATGTGAAATATTTCATGGGAAAAACCACTGACCTGGAAAATAGATCCAGGAGAGATAATTTAAAAATTATTGGAATACCTGAAAGCCATGATCAGGGAAAGAACCTAGAAATCATCCTCCAGGAAGTTCTCAAAGAAAACTGCCTGATATTTTAGAACCAGAGGGCAAAATAGAGGTTGAAAGTATCCACCGATCACCTCCTGAAAAAGATCCCAAAAAGAAAACTCCTAGGAATTTTATAGCCAGGTTCCAGAATTCCCAGATTAAGGAGAGAATATTACAAGAAGCCAGGAAGAAACAATTTGCATATTGTGGAAACAATCAGGATAACCTAGGATTTGGCAGCTTCTACACTGAGGGATCGAAGGGATTGAATAGGATATTCCGGAGGTCAAAGGAGCTGGGATTAAAACCAAGAGTCACATACCCAGCAAAACTGGGTATCATGTTTCAGGGGAAAATATGGTCATTCAGTGGAATAGAGGACTTTCAAGCATTCTTGCTGAAAAAAAAAAACAGAGTTGAATAGAAAATTTGACATTCAGATACAAGAAGCAAGAGAAGCACGAGAAGATTAAATGAATGCCTCTGTGCCAGTCAAAGAGAAGGTGGGAATTTTCAAGGTTTTAGAAAATTCTGAAGATTCAGATGCTGATTGTATGTTCTGAATTGGGATGTAAAGAATGGCCTCAAAACAGGTCTTTATTCGCATAAAGTGATTTACCTGTTGGTTTTGAAATCTGGTTAATATATTAATTTTTTAGTTTTCAGTTATATGTAACAGGTGCAATCCCATATTTAATAGATGGTAGCTTTCTCAACAAAGAAAAAAAACATTAGATTCAGGTTTTCAGGTAACTTGAGTTCTAGCAGAGTTCTTGATCAAGGCCATTGTATACCTAAGCACTGCCAGATTTATATAGTCTTCCTGTGGAAGTTTTTGCATGTTTTTCTGTATCTCCCTTTTACCTCTCCCACAAATATAGTTTACAGATAATTTTGCTTCAGTTATGGAGTTGGGGATAGGATGGGAAAAAGGGGGAGATTGGGAATATGGTTTGTCTTATTTTGTAAGAAAAATGGTGTAATTTTAGTGTCCATTGCTACAAGATGTTTTGCCAAATGAATGTTCATTCTTGTAAGAAAAAAAAAGGATTGCTATTTTAGGGCACTGATAAGTTATATGACTTACCTATGGTTACATAGCTTGAACCTAGGTCTTCCACATTCCAAAGCCCTGGGATCAGTAGATAGGGACAAATAAAAACACCTCAGTGTCCTATAATGAATTGTATATGTCCATCCTGGGCTGACAACCAGAATCATAGAACTTTAGACCTAAAAGGGATCTAGAACAACTGTTTCCTTTTGTTTCAGTATTTTATTTCTTTTTTTATTAAGAATTTAACAATCAACAACAAAAATAAAATTAAATATACAAAGAAAAAAGAATTATATATGAAATGGAACTCCTGGTACATTTTTTCCCTTGTAGTCATTTACTTTCTCATTTAAAATAAATTTTATTGACATCTTTCACTTTTACATATCCTAAATTTTCTTCTTCTCCTCCTCCTCCGCCTCCTCCTCATATCCTTCTTCCTCCCAGAGCCATCCTTTATAATAAATAACTTAAAAAAAGGAAAAAAGAAAGAAAAAACCCAGCAAAACAAATCAACACATCAAAAAATCTTACAATATATGAAATGCTCCAAAGCTGTACACATAAGGTTTTTTTTAAAGGACATTTAATTCAACCCAACCTCTTTAGTTACAGATGAGGAAGCTGAAGGACAGAGTGAGGAATGATTTATCTAAGGTCAGACAGTAAGTAAATAAGGGACAGAGTTGGGCCTAGAATTCTGGTTCCTGACTCTAAGCCATGTGTTGTTCTGCAAGGTGAAAGTTAAACCATCAGAGATAATTAGAGCATTGATTGGAGATGAAAGGGAGCTGGGTGGGGTGGGGAGATTCCCAATGGGGATGGAGCAGGAGGAGGAGAATTCATCTGCAATGGGAGGTGCCAGACCAACAGGAATCTCTGAACAATTAGATTCTTGCCTGTGACCAAACTGAAGATGTGACCTTTGAAGTTCATGCCAGACATGGAAGCAGGGTCTTTGCCAGAAGTTTGCATGGTGGCCTTAGAATAAAGGGGAACAGTTCAGCTAGTACAGCCTGTTCTATGAAGGACACCATGCTCAACACAGGGAGTGATCTTTTAATGATCCCCTTTCAGCTCAGCAGAAAAATGTTATGGACTCCCCAGAGGCGTTCTCCTTGTCATGTCACCCACCTTCTCAGAGTGAGACCCCCTAGGACGTGATCTTGAAGCAGAACTCTGACTTCTTTATTTCTTACATTTTGTTTTATCCAATGTTGGCTCTCATGAGGACCCCTCCTTTTTTTTCCCAAAGAAAATGATGCTTGCCCTTATAGTACATTTGCTATCACCATTGTTACCATTCAGAAGCAGTCCCCATTCCTGGATTTATGCAGTCACACAGACAGGGTTTCAGAGAGCTTAACAAAGGAAGATAACTTCCCCGGGCTGTGAACCTCTGGCTTGCAAAATAAATAAATCAGTTTTAAATTGGGACTTCAAAAGTAGAAAACAGCAGATCCTCTCCCCGCTCCCCACCTCCCAGCATCACAGTGGGTAGGGGACTTCTCTGACGAGAGACATAATGGATAAAAGAACACACCACCCCAGGTGACCCCACACACTGCTGGCCCAGTATAGATTAATGAACAGCAGGAAGGGAACTGGCAATCATTAAGAAAAGGTTAAAATGTTCTCACTGTGCAAGGAGGCTGACACAAAAGGACACAGGAAAGGTGGGGAATGGGCACACGTGCACACACCAATACAGAGATCTTTTACCAAGTAACCATCTAATGGTGTCAGTATTAAGGGCTAAGGTGGCAAAGAAAGGAAGCTTTGGAGTCAAGTCAAAGTCAAGTCCAAGTCAGAGGACTTTTTAGGAAACAGAGGATAACCATTTACTAAAAACCTCCAAGGGAAACCAAGGAAAAGAACCATTCTCAGCAAAAACAAATTGTATTTGCAGAAACACTGAGTTTACATTGGGAACTCTTATATATGCTGATTGGAGTGGAAAAAAGGTTCTTTTTTATTATCATGAAACAAAAATTTTAGAATAGGAAGCAATCTGGGTGATCATCGAGCACAATCCCCTGCATTTTACAGAGGAAGAAAGTGACTTGGGTCAAAAAATCATACTTTTAGAAGTAGCAAAGGGTCTTAGAGGTCATCACTCCAACTCCTTCATTTACAGGGGAGAAAAATGATATTCAGAGAAGTGAATTAGCCTGTTCAAAATCATACAAGAAATAAGTGACAGAGACAGAATTTGAACTCAAGTCCTTTGACTTCCCAGGCAGCTAGGTGGTGCAGTGGATAGAAAACTGGGTCTGGAATCAGGAAACCCAAATTCGGCCTCAGACATGAGGTGTTTGACTCTAGGTAAGTCACTTAACCCTGTTTGCCTCAGTTTTCTCACCTGTAAAAGGGAGTTAGAGAAGGAAATGGCAAACCAATCTAGTATCTCTGCCAAGAAAATCCCAAAAGGGGTACCAAGGAGTAGTACATAACTGAAAAATGACTAAACAACAGCAATAAACCCTCTGACTTCAAATCTAGTGCTCTTTCCATGAGCGGATAATGCTTTAAATGGACTCTGTTATGTGAGCTACCCATTTGAAATAAAAAAAGGAAATCTTTTTTTTTTACAATGTAAAAATAATAATGCTATGGTCTTTATATAGCAATTTATGATTTACAAAGCAATTTTCTTGGAACAACCCCCTGAGATAGAGGTTGTATCTTTCCCATTTTGCCCATGAGAAAACTGAAGCTCAGAGATTTTACCTATTGCTACAGAGCTAATAGGTGAGGAAACCTGGACTTGAACCCAGATTTTCTATGCTATGACTAAGCCTGTCCGATACAGAGGACAAGGGTTGAGCCTGAATAAAAATGACAATATATGAGGCAAACCTGGATAGGACATTGCCAGATCTGTCATGAAAACATTTCTAACTTGTTCAAATTCCCTAAATATTCATGAAAATGATGTTTAAAATGAATCCTGTTGGATTCTGAAACCCTTATAAACTACTTTTTTTTTAAAAAAAGCTTTAACAGCTGTACATTAACTAACTAAAGTTTTAAAACTTGTCAGATATGTATAACTACCATTTTGCCATTGCTAATTTATAGTTATTTTATGCCAATTTCTGATCAGAAGTAATAAGACAGTTATTTAAGCTATTCAAATATTAGCTGATTATTTAGAAACATTTATAGAGGTTAATTATAAGTAACAGTTGATCAGAAATGTGGCAGCTATAAATTAATCCTCAGTAAGCACATTTCTGACAAGTAGCTTGTATTTATTTAACATATATTAAAGGCTTATTAAATTTGCATTAAGTGGGATGGGAGCTTAGCTGAGATCCCAGGGGACTGAAGACTTTAGTAAAGGAACTGTCACCTTCATACTCAGTTCACCAGAATGGGTTAATAAGGATTTTTTAAAGCAGCTAATTTTTCATTTGTCTTCTCTACCAGTAGTTCCCTTAGGACCAATGGATAGTTCCTCACAATCTACCAAAGAATTTGTTTCTATAATATCAATGTTTGTGATACAATAACCTATATACCTTTATTTTTTACATCCATCATAATCTTAAAATTTGGGAGTTAGAAGGATAACAGTACCTATCAAATCCTAATACATTAATAACATAAAAACAAACAAAAAAAGTATTCCTTTTACAACATACCCAATAACTGATCAAGTACCCTTTGCCTAAAGACCTGTCTTCTAAGGAAGCTAGGTTAAAGGTCAAGCAAGAGGTATTATATGTGATCCTGGAGGTGATAGCCAATCACTGGAGTTTACTGAAAAGAAAAGAGAGGAGGTCTCATACAGTCAGACATGCATTTTAGAAAGATAATTTTGACAGCTAAGTGGAGGGTGGATTGGAGTACCTACCCAAATTCCCTTCACCTTTTGTAACCCGTCTCTTCCAAGAAGTCTTTCTTTCTTGCCCTTCTTTAATTTTCCTTTATACATTCTCCTAGAGCCCTTGTAGAATGAATTCTAGCATTTTGGACTTAGTTATGGAGTGTTTTATTTCTTCATGTGCGTTAGTATTGTCTCCCCACCTAAATTCCTTGAGGGCAGGGACAATTTTAATATTTTTTCTATATAACTCCTCCCCATGGTTCTTAGGACAGGTTAAATACTTAATAGATACTCAGTAAAACTTGTGTAGGATTGGTAGATCATTAGGGAGAAGATCCTACAAAAGCTGCAGATCTTATATTTTTAACATCATCATTCTCCTGCTTATGTTCTGTGGTTGTGAATTCTGTCATTCCAAAATCTCTAGACAGGGTTGTGTATCCCTTAATACCTAATACCTTCTAGACCTGAAATTAGCAAAATCCAAAAGGCAGTGGGAAAGAGCACTTCCCATTAAGCAGTGGTGTTAAAGCATTTATCAAGGTACGATCAGGAAAGGAGGTGGATCAGTCAAGTGATAAGAATAAGAGAAGATATATGAATATTTTGAGGCTGCTGTTTGTAGAGTCGGGAGAGCATTAGATTAGAGTCAGGAAGATCGAGTTCAAATCTAGCTTTGGACATTTACTAACTGGACAAGTAACTTGACTTCTCTCAGCTTTGATCTCTTTATCTATAAAAGGGATAATATAATAATAGTATCTAACATGGGATTTTTGTTGTGAATAGATCATGTCACAGTAGAGACCTAGGCCTGGAATCAGAAAGATTTTTTTTTTGCCTTTTGGAGGGGGGGGAATGCAGGGCAATTGGGGTTAAGTGACTTGCCCAAGGTCACATGGCTAGTTTTTTTGTGTTAAGTGTCTGAGGTAAAATTTGAACTCAGGTCCTCCTGACTCCAGGGTCAGTGCTATATTCACTGTACCACCTAGCCTCCCCAATCAGAAAGATTTTAAGTTTAAATATGATCTCAGAAGTTTACTAGCTGTGTGACTCTGGGCAAGTCACTCCTTTCTGCCTCAGTTTCTTCCTCTGTAAAAAGGGGAGGATAATAATAGCACCTGCCTCCTAGGATTGTTGTGTGGCTCAAATGAAATAATATTTGCAAAGTGCCTTGCAACCCTTAGAGTGCTATGTAAATGCTAGCTATTACTACAATTATTATTATAAAAAAAACAAAAAGGAAGGCCTCTGTAATTGGATAGATCCTCTGTAGTAGATTAAAAAAAATGACAAAAACAATTGTATAGAATCAAACTGTACATAGAGGCTGTTACTTGAATCAGTGGAAGTAACCACTCTTCTAAAATCATGAATCCACTAAAAAGTATGAAGAGCAGAGCTGTAACTAGGATCAGGACGTTGGGACTCTGCTTTAGGGTCCAGAATTTAAAGGATGATAACAAAACTTGCTAGTCTTTAGCAGGAACAACCGAGCTTTCCAACTAGTTATCAAGAATATTTACTTAAAATAGGAAACTAACAGATGATACACTTCCTCCTCCTACTGCTACTATATCTCAGGTGAGCTCCTCAATGACCCAGGCTTTAAATTACCCTGTTCCCTCCACTCCCAAGTGGTAGCTTAGTGGTGTCTTAGGGCTTCTTCTTTACTTCCCCAATTGAATTTGTCTTAAAACATTAACTCAAGTGTGTTTGTTGTTATTGTTTTTGTTGCTTGCTCTAAATGTATTTTTGCTGCTTGCCTTGGGTGTCAAAATTATGAGCTATGCCTTGAGAGAAGAAGCCAGTGGGTAGGAGAACAGTTTTAGAATATACTCCCTAAGGGGTGACTAGGTTGCACAGTGCATAGAGCACTAGCCTTGGAGTGAGAAGTACCTGAGTTCAAATCCTGCTTCAGACACTTACTAGCTGTGTGACCGTGGGCAAGTCACCTAACCCTAAGTGCCTCAAAAAAAATAAAAAAGAATGTATTTCTTAAACTAATCACTTAAGTTGAAATTCTCAGTATAAAATCCCTATATTGCACTGCTTTATGTTCTTCCCTCGACCTCTTAGATACCAAGGTGGGACTCACTGTCCCTTGAAGGTCCCTTGAAGTGGAGTGATAATTGCAGAGATAGAAGAATGCTAAGGCTGGTGGAGGCAGCAGCTTTGTCTTCTGGTAAAAGGATGCTGTGATTGGGCTATGCTCCACTCACATTTCTCTCATAGAAATACATTCATAAGGGGAGTTGCATAGTGGATATCAATGCCATAACAGAGCCTCTTTAGTCCAGGTGGTACATCACATATCTACAGACCATGCCCTTTATAGGGGGAGCTATTCTGGGACATCCTTAGAAGCTTTTCACAGCACTTGTCTTAACAAGCAAGGTTATAATCGAAGGCTATGACTTCTTGTTTGCAACAAAGGAAATGCAAAGGGTTGAAGTCATCCAGAGAGTTCCAACTCTTCTTTTTTTTTTTTAACATTAGTGCTGCCAAGATAGGGATGAATGTGGTAGAAAGAAGGTTCAGAGTCCTTCAGCATTTTAGGAAGGATAAATAAAGGTCTATCACTTTGTAGTCTCTATATCCACTTGGTTTTCATGAATACTAAATTCTTCTCCAATCCACTGACCCCTAAGAGGTATTTTTTTTTGTTTGTGTGACCTCAGCATATCGAATATTCAAATGCTTTTGCTTTGAATGCCCAGACCAGCAGTACTTGGGAAAGTGAATCTTTTTTTCCCTGAAGAATCTGACAGTTTCTTGTGGAATTCAATAAATTAAAAATAATAAGGCATTTGACTGTCTGTAGTTGCATACAAGATGTTTATAGCTCAACTTCTCACTCTGCAAAAACCTTTAATAAGTTCATCTGTTGCCTTGGAGTCATACAGATAGAAAGTGAGAAGTGATCAATATATATTTGTAACAGTGTATTCATGGTACAGATGAAGTCCAAATTCTCTCATCCCAGTATTGCCAGAACTGTAAGTACATTTTTCCTATTCAAAGAGGAGGAAACTAAGGCTCAGAGAGGGGAAATAATAAGTCATAGGACAAAAGGCAAAACTAGAGTCAGGACCCAGGTTTTTCGAGTTGCCATCCAAAGTGCTTGCTATCAACCTACACTGTAGCCCTAAAATATCTTCCATTTTTAAGGCAAAGTATTAGTGAGCATGACTCTTTGAAGTATTTAAATATCCCATGGAAAACACATAACCTAGACCTGAATTAAAGAGAGACAATGGCTAATGTCAACATTGACAGGCTAATCTTAATATTATGAGAGGACTGGTTAATGCTGAATAACAGAAGAACAAAGAGAAATCTGTAACTCTGTTATCAGTAAATTAGCGCCAATGAAGACTAGCAATTATCAGCACTTCAAGTGTGAAGGTGACACCTCAGTAAGCCCGGTTAATGAGCAACCCCGCTTGTCGCTACAAGATTTAACACAGATCAGGCCTGCGGGTGCTGCACATTGTGGCCACTAAACACAATGGCGACAGAGGAAATATCCTCATTTCTGTTTTCAGTCTTGACTCAGTGTTTTCTCTACGTGCATGTGCTTTTGGATATATAATATCTGAAAAGCTCTATTTGGTGGGGGCATTCATGTTCCCTTAATGCATGTCTGGAAGAGGGAACCTCTCACCTATTTAAGAATTAGTAGATCAGATGATCTCTTTGCCATGAAATCACAAGAGCAGCTGTCGGGAAACCTACCTTTGGCTCATTGTACTTAGCCTATTGGAAATAGCAGGACTATTCCCTTTTCTCCCTTCTCTTAGAACAGAATCTTTTTTTTTTTTCAATATTCACTGTGAAAGGCCAATATAACACAAAGAAACCGACCCATTCCACTTCTCACACACTCTCACCCATAATCTCACATCCAAATAGCTGAAGTAGTGGCTGCCATATGGTGCTCAAGCACCCAGCCAGAACACACTGTTCAGTTTGTCGCATTCGGGAAAGCTGCGTGAAACTTAAATAATTTCTTGATGAAGTGGAAGATCTTCCACTTTAGCATAAGTTCCTGAAAATGGTTTCTGTGCTTCAGCTCAAGTTTCTTCCCTCCTCCTCTCCTTCACACTCCATTTTCTAGCATTTACCAGTGGGATAAGTGGTTACTAGGAGTAACAGGACTAAATGCTCCCTCCCTATTGAACATTCTTCATCTAGCAATGTGAGATTCCAGGACATCATGTCTTTATTAGTCACAAATGCCATAGAAGTGGGAACATGAGGATTAATAATTCAAAAGGAATTTTTAAAATCAATATTCGAAATCTGTATCAGTCCAGAAACTGAAATATTTCCTACAAAAATCTTCACATTTGCCCCTCAAATACCTAACACAATCTCAGTGAAATCTTTTGAAGCAGCAAAGCAGCTGGGTGACACAGGGGATAGAATGACAGTCCTGGAAGACCTGAGTTCAAATACGACCCCAGACATTTTTTAGCTGTGTTACCATGGGCAAATCACTTAACCTCTGTTTGCCTCAGTTTCCTCATCTGTAAAATAGGGATAATAATAGCACCTACCTCCCAGGGTTTTTATGAGGATCAAATAGGTAACAATTGTAAAGTGCTTAGTACAGTGCCTAGCACATAGGAAGCTCTATCTAAACGTATATAAATATGTAACATAAATGTATTTATGTTACATATTACTATTATTAAGGACACAAAATTCTCCTCTAATCTGGATTAATTTTTTCATATTTGGCTGAACCAGCAAGACTACTTGAAATTGCAAACAACCCAATATTTATTCAATGCTTACTTTATTCCTGGTGAGGCTTGGCACTTGGGGCAAGGGAGAGGGCTACAAAAAAAAAATATATATATATATATATATGTATATATATATATAACATATGGTAAACTGGAAAAGCTCTGGACTTGAAAGCAGGAGGAACTGGATTTGAATCCCACTTTTAACAAAATAATTGTATGATCATGGACAAGTCACTTAACCTCTTTGGACTCATTTTCTTAATCTCTAAAATGAGAATAATAACAGTATCTATGACAGGATTGTTTTGAGAATCAAGTGAGAGAATGTATATAAAGTACTTTGCAAGCCTTAAAGCACTATTTTAATGTTAGCTATTATTAGTAGGGGCAAGATCATTGTCTTTGTTACCTACATAACCTCATTCTTGGACTTTTTTATGAAAATAAAGTCAGCCTGGAGCTCCAAGGGACTTGGGAACATTCCAATTTATCTTTCCTTTTGCAGTGCTGTCTCCCTGTGTGAGTGCTTGTGTGTTCCACAACAACTAAAGGCTTTATATCAAACATCTTCATAATACTCTTCTCCATTTCTAACTTCTTGTGCCTAGTACAATGCTGAGCAAATCTTCTAAGTCTGACAACTGATTGTTGATGAAAAGAAAGAATTGTTCTTGCCAGGGGGAAGGGAAGAAGTGAGAGAGACAGAGAGAGAGAGAGAGAGACAGAGAGAGAGAGAGAGAGAGAGAGAGAGAGACAGAGAGAGAGAGAGAGAGAGAGAGAGAGAGAGAGAGAGAGAGAGAGAGAGAGAGACAGAGACAGAGAGACAGAGAGAGAGACAGAGAGAGAGAGAGACAGAGACAGAGACAGAGACAGAGAGACAGAGACACAGAGAGAGAGACACACAGAGAGAGACAAAGACAGAGATAGAGAGAGACAGGGAGACAGAGAAACAGAGACAGAGAGAGATATTTTCATGTTTGGAACTTTTCATCTTAAAATGAGCAGGAAGAAGCACTAGGACAGACATGTGGGCTGGGAGGGGGTGTCAGAAGCAGGGAGAGGTGGCACTTTGTGCTGCCTACTGTGGATGGCATACATGCCACACGGCTATAGCTAATCCTATGATGGGCTCCGTATAACTGCAGAGTGCTCTGATGCTGAACTGAACTAAACTCAGCTCTCCTGCCACAATGCTCTGCTAGCCAACTATTCCTGGCATGTTTTTGTAACTGGGGAAGCAGGACAGAACCTCCAGGAAATTTCTTTTCAAATTCTGGGAGAGAAAATCCAACCTAATAAAAACAAGGCAATCATAAGGAAGCAAAACCTCAAAGTAACTGGGTTGGGAGGAGGAGATGTGACTGGAGCAGCAGATCAGCTAGTCAAACCAGATGCCTATGGAGCTCCCTTCTATCAGCTTAAACAGACTTGAGATACAGAAACTACCTCATTTTTCTGAAAAATGTGGTGCCCAGCTTCTAGTAGGTACATACAGACAGATGGTATGGGAGCAAACATTATACAAGAGAAGTTCTCATTATCTCTTCACTTCAATGCCACAATGAATGAGGGGGAGACCATGACCTCATGGAACTTTGGATCAGAGACTCACAGAATTCTAGAGTTGGAAATTAGACATCATCTAGATCAACTTTCCACATTGCAGGAATCCTCTTTACAACTTCCCTGACAGCTAGTGAGCCAGCCTTTGCATGAATGCTTCCAGGGAACTCCCATGAACTCCATGCTTCGGGAGGTAGATATTCCATTCTCAGGCAGCTCTAATTGTGAAACAGTTTTGTTTGTTTGTTTATAACAGATTGAAATCTAACTTTCTCTCATTGGTTCTGGTTCTGCTATTAAGTTCCTCTTCGTTACAATAGTCCTTTGGACATCTGAAGACTGCAATTATGCCCTCCTAGGCTAAATATCTATGGTCTTTCAATCTATCGTTATGTGACAGGGTTTCCAGTAACTCTTATCATCCTAGTTTCCTATATTTTAGTTTGTCAAAGTCTACCAAAATGTGACCTGAAAACAATCCTCCAGGTGTGGTTTGACCATGGAGAAAGAAGGCAGGTTTATCACCTTCTTGGATCTGTGCACTACAGTGTATTTCAGGAGCCTTGGATGTCTTTGGGGTAGGGTTCCAAAGGGAAGTGGATATAAGATGCAGGGCTTATCCTCGGCAGTGTGGTAGGCAGAGTTAGCCTTGAGTGTTCCCTACATTCCCTTTATGTGTCTTTCCCCTTCATTTCAGTGCCTTTCTCTGTCTCCCTTCATGCTGTCAGTATTCTTATCCCATGCTGATTGTCTTCTACCACAAGTGAAGCACCTGATAAACTGATCCACGATCATGTGTTAGAGACAACACATTGACCCTACAAAGGGTATTTGCATTTAAGGAGATTCAGGGCATCTTAGGAGAGGGAAAGAGCAAAATTTTAACAACTTATCAACCTTTTATGACAAAGTCAGTTGGAGGGGTACGTGTGTGGGTAAGTGCGTGCATATGTGTGTGCGTGTGTGTGTCTGTGTGTGTTTGTGTGTGTGTTGGGTAAAGAACTCCAAGACACACGGTCCTGGGAGGGAAAACTCCAGGATACTCACAGTCCGTTGCTGGGGAGGCCAGTATGTTGGGGATTCTTAACATGTTGTAGGTTCCTACTTTAAGTAACTTTTGTTATTAACTAGTGCTAATTTCAATTTTTTCCCCGAATCTTCTGATCTAGAGGACGATGCTGCCAACATCCTCTAAATTTCAAAGTAAGGTGGAGACAAGTCCTGGTTACCCCACCCAAGTTATGACTCTGGGAAGGAGCACTGAGTAAGTAATCAGGCATCCTGGATGGTGATTTTTTTTTCTGTCAATGACCAATTGTGTAATCTCTGGTAAATCAGTGGATCACTCTGGGCATGAGTTTCCTTATCTGAGCCCATGGTTCCCAGTTGAGTACTTCTATTCCAGGATGTAGACTTGATTACTAATGATATACATACCCAACTAAGAGGAATATTGTGTGTTGGACCTCACTGTACCAGCTCTAGAACCCTTTTTCCTGGTGACACAGCAGAAATGCAGGTGTGGGGAATCACATCAAGATAACTACAACAGGAAATTGGGTAAAGTTATAGAAGCACCTAAACATTAAAACCTCTGCCTAAGAGGAAGCCTAGCCTTCAGGGTATATGTAGTGACTGCTGCAACATGCTTCCTTCTCAATGAAAGACAAATACCTTCAGAGACATCTGGTAGTGGTCCCCTCCACCTTATCTGGCTGGCTCAGTGTCCAGCAGCCCTCTTTTACAGCGATCCCTTCTGATTAAAGCTGTGTGAGTCTGCTTGAATGTTCAGGCATCCTCATATTTCCCTGTTCCTTCCATCTCTGTGTCTCAGAGATCTGTCATTTCTACAGCCTTGGGAGGAAGATTTCAGGCTTGAGAGACTGCAAGGCAGCTCATACTTCTCCCATCTACTTTCTGTTCATGTGTGTGCATGTGTGCAATCATGTGCCTGAATGTGAATACCCATTTATAACTATTCTATTATGAAAGAATCTTTAAGTCATATTCAAAGGTTAATGTCCCAGAAGCAGTTAGAGGAATTGCTACTTGCCCAAACTCAATACATGAATAGCACCAAAGAGACTCATCCTGGATGCTGGGGAAAGTTATCCAAAGGCCAGAGCCCTCCTTGCTTGCCATACACTGCCTTCTTATTTGAAAGGAGAAGCCTTTTCATGTATTTCAATGAAGAACAGGAAGAGAAAAAGAAGACTCAGCTCAGCATTTTTGTTTCCTGGGCACTCCACATTTGAAAAGAGATACTGTTTCCATGCCATTTGGTCCCTTCTCTCATATAGGTTTATTCATCTCTGCCATCTATACTGGACTGCACTAGATTATATGTCAGAGTCATTGGAGCTATAAGGATAAAGTGGAAGACTTTGAAATGCTATGTTAAACATAATAGGCTTCATTCTACTGGCAAGGAGAGAGTGTATTGATTTTTCTTTCTTTTTTTGCAGGATTATTCACTTAGTCCAAGAATGTATCAACACCACTGTATAAAATTGCTCTCTAGATGCTCTGAAAGGGTTAAAAGATGTCCTCTTTTAGTACCTCCCCCTCCAAAAAAGGAGGCAGTTCACTTCCTAAGAAGTAGCAACCAGGATGAAGTAGTGATATGCAGGGTTTTGTGAGTCATGTTTCAGAGACTTGGATCCACTTATTAGAATCCGTGGAATGTAGATTTAGAGTTGGGAAGGGGCTTTAGAGAATATCTCGTCCAACTTCTATGTTTTACAGATGACACTGAGGCCTAGCAAGAGTAAACGGCTTCTACCAAGCAGCAGAGGTCTGATTTGAACTTGAGACCTCTGGCTAAAATTCTAGCGATTGTTCCACTAAACCTTGACGTTCAAAAAATAATTGGCATCTGAAGGAATTCAGGACACATTGAAGTCACACAGCAGGAACATCACAGACATCTGGCCTTTTCATATATTAGAGCAGACAATCCTCCAGCAATATGTATCTAATGTCTCTATGGTTCACAGTGCCGAGTGAGTGCTGAGATCATCCTAAGTCTTACTTTGTCCACTGGGTCTCAGTCAAACCCAAATGATGCTCAATTGTTTGTAGTCAAATTTTGTCTCTCTCTGTTGGAGAAACATGATTATAGTATGTCATCCCCTCTCATAAATCTCCACTACACTTTAGAACACTCTGAAAAAAAAAATTGAAAGCCCTTTAGCACAAAAGGAGAAAAAAAATCTGCTTTAATTAGTGGTTTCCTTTCATGAATGCTTCCTGATTTTACCATCATTCTGACAGCAGCATGTGGACTCAACATAGTTTTACTGCATCAGGCAACAGATCCATTTAATGTGGGATCACAGTGTTGGACAAGATTAGTTCTTGGTCTTCAGGATCCTCCATAGAAGGCCAAACACACATTTACCTCAGCAGGGAAAAAAGGTATATATAAACACACACACACACACACACACCATCACCACCACCAACAACAACAAGGTCTGATTTTTTCTTCCATTTTTGAGGATAGCATTTGGCATTTTCACTGTTCCCTCATCAACACGTTCTTTTGTATTGCCTGTTTACAGTCACCTTCTCTCCAATTAGCAGACTGTTGTTAAGAGAGACATTTTGCTGATTTTATTTACATTATTTGCTTTTAACTCTTTTCTTGTCTCTCTGTTCTTCTAGTATGCAGAAGAATATGCAGGCAATTTCTGAATCAGATTGTGCTGAAGTAGGAATATTTAATATATTTTGGTTATCACTTAAAAATTAAATCCAATGTCCTTTATTCCCTCTTTCCCTGTCCCATCCTCCTGAAGCATCTGGCACTGTCATCTACCCTCTTCCAATTTTTCATACATTTCCCCACTTACATCATATGGTTCTAAATTCTCTTCTAACCTGTCTGACTACTCTTTCCTGGTTAACTGAATCCTCCTCCTCCTTAATCTTATGTTATTATTCCTCAAGGTTCAGTCTTACACCCTTTTCCATTTCTCATGGTCTACTTATCCCTTCTCTGCAGATGATTCTCAAGGATACATGTCTAGTTATATTATGTTCTCCTGTGTGCCAGTTTTGAAATTTCTACTGTCTTCCTGAGTCTACATCAAAGTACCCCACTAACACATCAAATTTGTTATGTCCAAAACATGAAGGCAGCACCTTCCCTTTTAACCTGCCCTTCCTATCTTCCTGGATACCTGGGCTCCAAACTTGGAAGTCTTCTTCCCATTCCTTCTTTAGTTCTGTCCCTTTTCATATCTTTCTTTGTCTATTGTAATAACCCACTATTTGGTTTCTTAGCCTCTAGCCTCTCTAACCTAGGCAGCAATACTGAACAAAATAGAGAAATGATATATCATCCAATATATTGTTTCTTTATCTACTTTGTCCAAATTGTGACATAAATTTGCATGGTGACTCCATTAGTCCATAAATCTTGGATATGCACTGCACATGGATAATGATCTGGGACTAGAACTGAATAGAAAGATTAAGATGAATTGCATTTTGGGGAACTGCATAGCATTCACCATGAACCTAATCTATTCACTTCCACAAAAGTACAGCTTTTTAATTCCATTTTTTTTGTCCTGGTGATGTTAAAAGATTACAAAGTATGGAATGCCATGATCTCAGAAGGATCAAAATTCCAGGTGATGGGAAATGGTATATATAAGGAGGATGAAGTACACCATTAACCATTACTTGCAATGGAGATGCGGTATAAGAGATATCCTTAAGGAAACATATAACTAGAAAAGGAAGTGAGTTCATGATATACCAAGAGTGAGGAGTAAGAGATGACCAATTTGAGCCCTGCATAGGTTATCTATGAAATACTGAGAGAACCAGAGAAAGACCTCTGGCAAAGTGAATGGATCATCCATGGGAGACTTACAAAAATATGTGGGCAAGAATCATGAAGGCTGAGAAGGCATGTAAGGGTGCCAGTCTGCACTGGTAGCTGCAGGATACAAAGCACTGAAATATCAGATGTAATCAGTAATATTTGGACCTAAAAAAGGATTGTGGGTGCATAGGAAGCATCTTGGTATAGTAGAAAGAGTATCATATTATTTCTTAGATATACAGGGGAACTGTGAGTCATGATTCTGGATTTCTTGCTAACCTGTTCAATAGTTTTTGCCAGAGCAAAAGGGAATAAAATTTGTAGGAAGCATGGCAGAAAAAGAAGGAAGTGCTGCTGGTCAATTTGGAGATGTAATATATTTGAAAAGATGGTTGAACCAGTAAATGGCTAGATGGTTGGGGAGTACTCTCCAAATGCTCTGGATGCCCTGGGAACTTCATAAATATATTATGTACTGAAAAAAGATCGTTACAATGTAAGCTAGTAATGCTGCAGTGACTCTGGAACCAACCTTGTTTAATTTCCTTTATATTAAACTAGATATTAAACTGCCTTAGAGATGGAGTAAAGAAAATGCTCATCATGCATTGAAAGATTCCCTGACTTCTTTCAAATCAAGATTATATATATTGAACCTAATAGTGTATACTCTCCATGATGTGGGTCATATTTTACTTTTTAATTGAAGTTTCATTTGTTGAAAGCATAACAACAACCTTTCAGTTTTCTCTTCTGTAAAATGGGAATAACAACAGCATCTACCTCATAGAATTGTTGTGAGGATCAAATGAGATAACATGGGTCAAAAACACATAGGTCTAATCCTTAAAGTATTATGTAAATACTAGTCATCATCATTGTTATTATTATTATTGGGTTTTGTTTTGTTTTCTTTTTGGAGGGGCAATTGGGGTTGACTTGCCCAAAGTCACACAGCTAGTTAAGTGTCTGAGGTTGGATTTGCAAACTCAGGTCCCCCTGACTCCAGGGCCGGTGCTCTATTCACTGCGCCACCTAGCCACCCCTGTCATTATTATTTTTATTGATGTCAGTTTTCAAAAGGAACTGGTGGACTTCCTCAGAATCTTAAACTTGATCCCTCTCATTTTGATAAACAGAGCAGATGCTACCTAAGTGTCCTTTACTGGAATGGGTAAGAGAAAACTGCTGTTTTATAATGATTATTCTCAACAGGAATGAACTCTTTAGGTTTGTAGCCAAAAAAGAGACTTCATTGCAAGATATTTCATATTTGACCTCAAATTTGGGTCAAAAGATCTCTTTATATTTTCCCAGGATTGTTTCAGTTACAATAAAATGATAATCTCGGGCAAAATATCAATAGCCTTCTTTGAATTTCTACTTTACTGTCAAATTTGAACTGAAAAGTAGATACTAGAGACCTGAAAGCAGTATGACTCCTCCTCTAATTACTGATTAATCAAGAGCTGAGGCTGTTTAAATAGAGAATCCTGGGGAGGAGGAGGAAGTCTCATTAAGAATGAGAGATGAAAAAAAGGCACAGAAAAAGACAGATCAACAAAGATTGACAGAAGAAAACTGATGCATTCCCAAACTCTGTTCTGCTCAGGTTGATCTCACCATCACCAAACTTAAAATGTAATAAAGTTTGTCATATTCAAAGGAAAAGACTAAGATGGAATTCAAAGGGAACTTTGAGGATTTTTTTAAAGCATGGCATAGCAAAATAATTTCCTAGTCAAAAAAGCCATGACCTCACATCAGCAGTGCTGAAAAGAGGTAGCAATGTTTTCTTTTAGTTTGAATTTGAATTTGCTTTAGAGAGCTAAAAACTACCTTTAAGCAGAATTCTGAGTGAATAAATATGCAGAATTTATGTGTGTGTATGTGACTTAAGACAATAATTTGGAAATCTGCTCATCTTAAAATTCCCCTTAATCATAAGTTTCTCTACTAAGCCAAATGTTTTCAATAGTGTTCTTACACAAATCAAATTGGATAGCTTTCCCACCAAATTCTTGGAAAATCTTTTCATCATGGACAAAAATTATCACATTAGTCTTCAACTGGGACTTTTTAGTGCTGAAATAATTTTAAGGACTCTAGTCAATGACACAGTTTCTTGTCATGCTCAATTCTTCCATCCTTCAAATACCCCTAATACTTTATAAGAACATGAAAAATGTCAGAAAGAGTCAGTTTTACCATCCCTGTGGCTCAGTGTTCTGTCTCTGATGGCACTCCCAGAGCTTGTTTGTAGGACAGCATGGCCATTAACCTTCCAGCTCCTAACATTCCCAATATCTTTTAACAATCTGCTATGGACTTCGGGTCACCTATGAATTTATCTAACTTGGTTTTGATTCTCTATCTTCAGTTTACATGAAAACTTTAATAAAGATTTCACACATATATCATCTGCCTTGGGGAGTGTCTTTGTGTATGCTTTTATATACATATACACATATATTACCTCCAAAGGGCTCTTACCTAGAAGGGGAATATTGTTATAAGAACAGTTGGCATACAGTGCTAGAAAGTTTACAAAACACTTAAAATATACGATCTCATGGAATATTTTATAACGACCCTATGTGGTAGGTAACTATAGGTATTGGTATCCCCATTTGTATATGAAGCTGAAGTTCATATAGGTTAAATGACTGGCCCATGGTCACACAGCTACTGAGTATCAGAAGCAGGATTTGAAATCAGGTCTTCTTGAATCCAAGTCCAATGCTCTCTTCATGATACTTATCACTAGAAGTATTTCCTCCACTGATTTACATCACAGTCCATTCATAAGATGATCTTCATAAGTTGATCTGGCTAAAGACATGAATGATGTTAACAGGCAGCTCAGTAATATAAATTCCTTGAGGGTGGAACCCTTCTTGTTTCTGTCTTTGTGCAGTCAGTGCCTAGCACTGTATCCAGCATGCAATAGGCACTTTATAAAGGCTTTGTTGAACTAAATTAAACTTTCTGGTAATGAGTATCTCTAAACTTCAGTAGGCTAGTCCTTGGATTTAGATATATAAGGGTTTCCCCCCCCTCCAACTTGTAATGGAAGCTTATCTGTCTTGGAAGGACGTGTGAAAGCTTGTATTTTATTGGCATATTTTTTAGGAACTCAGGAATACCTCTTTGCTGAGACATCAGATAACTATAAAGGATAATGGATAAATGTAATATTTCAATGGATTTATGATCGAATTAGTTTGGTACTACCTATCTTCATCATCATCATCATCATCATTATCACAACTCCTACTCTCCCTTCTTCTTCATGGATTTATTCATTTATATGATTAAATCCATAATAAATAGCTATGGATGGAAGATAAACTTGAAATGAAACAGATTTGATGTGATTTCTTTGTTGAGCTATTCTTATAATCAGCAATCTGGAATTCTTCTATTTGGATTTTATCAGCACAGTCCTTAATGGATAAGGCAAGTATAAGGAAGATAAACTTCTGAGGATGGGCTAGACTTAGCCATAGAGATTATTAATAACATTGGAGTACTCCAAGTCCATTAAGGGCCAATAATCTCTCTACCTTTGGGATCTTTTAGTACAGATAATTTTGTTGGAGAGAGGTATTTAATGACAGCTATCAAGCACATGACCAAAAATGAAAATGGCATTTGTTGGAGAGGCTGTGGGAGGACTAATGTACCTTTGATGAAGCTATGAATTAGTCCAACATCTCTAAAGCAATTTGGAAATATACAGAAAAAAGTTATTATATTGTGTATACTCTCTGACTGATATATATACTTCTACTGAAGATGTCAAAGACAAGGGTCCAAAACTCATATGCATAAAAGTATTTACAGCAGCACTTTTTGTTGTAGCAAAGAACTAGAAACAAAGTGGGTGCCCATAAATTTTGGAATGATTAAATACATTGTGGTTTTAAAATATTATAGAATATCATACAAATTTAAGAAGAGATGAATATAATAAATTCAGAGAAACATGGGAAGACTTAAATGACCTGATGCAAAATGAAAAGAACAGAAACAGAACAATCTAGCTGATTAACACTATAATATAAAGGAAAAAAAACTTTAAAAGACTATAGAACTCTGTACTCAATGTAGTGTCTAATTATGACTTCATACTAATTATGTTATCTCTTGGCAGAGAGGTGATAGACTGGATTTGGTAAATAAGATATTAATTTACAGATATGTCCAATTCATCAAACAGCTTTGATTTGTATACATTTATTTGTTAAAAGGAAGAGTTTCTGTCTGAGGGACAGGTGAGTTAGTGGGCAATGACAGAGATGCAGATCAAAAAAGAGTATCAATTAAACACATAGAAGAAAACAAAAAGTTCAGGAGACACAAATCATAATTTGTTTTTATTTCTGTGTTTGATTTACTGTGTATTTCTGATATTATTTAACAAGTTCATAACTTCATATATAATACTCTTTTTTGTTCTTTGTATATAAAAATGTTCATTTTTGTTGATAATTATATTCATAAGAAAAAAAGAATGAAAATAGCTTAGGAAAGTAATTCCTATTAGCTGAAAATATGATTTTCAATAGGAACTTAAAGATATAACATAGAAGAATTCCTAAAAAAAAAAAAAAGAACAGTGATAGATTATTAAGTGCTACCTTTTTTTTTTTAAGGCCTAGAAAGGCTCCATCATGGAATAATGAAAGAACCTGGGAGTTCTTCCTTGCCTACTAGGAAGAAGAAAAGAAAAAACAAACAAACAAAAGAGAGCTCTCAGAATATTACCCTTAAGCTCTAGCTAATACTTCTACATTGTATTGGTCACATGCTTCTAGTCTTGCTCTGTTTTTCTATGTTGTAAGTTGCTTAGCTCTTCTGTCTTCATAACTGTCACTAATAAAACATCTGAATTCCAAACTATGTGGATTAGGCCTAAAGGTCAGTTGAGGTATCCCTTTCTATTGGACAAGTCAATTCTGAATCAATGGGGTCTTGCCCGGTTAATATCAGAGATCCACCTCCTTAATCCGGTCAATATGACTCCTTGGAATACATTCATTGTTTTGGCTGGAGCAAAGGTGAATTACTATGTCTTCTCTCACTGAAACTGAAATTGAGTAACTGGATATTAGTTGATAATCAAGACTGTTGCCAAAGTATGTGTATTCCTAACAACACACAGAAGATGGCCATTCTGGAGCTAATACAACTTCAAGGGCACTTGGGGATTTATTTTTTAAGATATCTCAAAGAAAAGATTTTAAGGAAACATAAAAGATCACAAAAAGGATCATTTAGAAAAAAAAATTGACCCAGAAGACATCAAGGACTACTTCCTTGTATACCTATTTTCTCATGTCAATAAAAGTTTTACGATAATGGCCCATGTACATATTGAAGGTACCTTTGATGAAAAAAAATACTAACATAATAGAACCACAGTAGAAAAGCCCTTAGTGTTTATCTGCTATAATCCATGCCTGGCAATTATCTCTGCTAAAACATACCCGATAAGGAGTTGTCTAGCCTTCACCTGGAGGTATCTTCTAAGAGGAAACACACTCCTTCTCAAGGTAGCCCATTCCAGTTTGGAGTGGCTCAAATTGTTAGGCAATTTTTCCTTCTATCAAGTTTAAAGCTGCTTCTCTGCAACTGCCATCCACTTCTTCTGTCTTCTGTAACCACGCATAACATATCTAATCCCTTTAACACATGACAACTCTTCAAATACTTGAATTTTGTTCTCCCCTCCCAACCTTCTGTTCTCTAGGCTAAGTATCCTTAGTTTTTCCAATTGATCAGCACGTGGCATTATCTCTATGACAGTAGCAATGGCAGAGATAACAGTGTTTAAGGATCTGCAGAGTAGCAGCATAAAAGCAAGCATAAAACCAGGAGACCAGGACCATCAAAGGTGTTCATCAGCATCTTAGAGCAATGGTGTCAAGCTTAAATAGAAGTGGTGGCAATTAATCCATACACAAGGGTCCCTGTAGGCTGCAAATTGTTAGTTTTGAAGTGTAATGTTACCTATGCTTTATTGTATTTTTAAATTTATTTTGTTAAATATTTCCCAATTATATTTTAATTTGATTAAGGGCCTCACTCAGGAGCATTGTGGGTCATACACAGCCCACAAGTCACATGTTTGACACCTTGTTTTAGAGGATGTCTGGCCCAATGTACAAATGGAAGAAGGATTTTCTGTTGAAAGAGATTTACATAGGTTCCTATTTGTGAATAATATTGGGATAAGTCCTTCAGCTCCCTAGACTACAACAAGGACTTTTCAATGAGATCCATTTAAAAGAGATAGACCTATCCATCTGCATGGAAAAAAGAAAGTAAATTAAAAATGTATGTTACCCCAATTATGGAATATAATTGGATAGGCAACCTGTTGAATTAGTGCATCATTAATTTAGAAGCAAAAGACAGCCAAAAAAGCAAACCCAGATTTAACTAAAAGGGGAAAATTTTTGCTAGATCACATAGCACTTTCAGTAATGCCAACAAGGGTGCTTGCTACTGCAAAATGGAATCTTTTTATCACTAATATGAATACCATTACTCTTAATATTCAAAACCCAAATGGATCTCTGATGACATCAATGTGGATATTTCATTCAATGACAGAGTTTACAACCCATCCCTCTTTACCTGCCCTGTGCTCCTTTTACCCATATGCCCTATAAATTAACTATAAGATAGTTATAAGGGTAGGTAGGGGATCTCCTTTAAATTCTTCTGACATCGTGGAATGTTCCATTGGTTATACCACATTCTCACCACTGGTCCAGGAAAACTTTTTCTTTTTTTTGGATGATGTGCTTTACATAATTTTTTCTTCATAATCCACACATAACATTGTTTTTTTTGGTAATTCTCACATTCTGGATGATATTGTGTGCTTGCAAATCATGGAAGATCAGGAGAATAAAAAATAAGGTTGACCCAAAAATCAATGGAAAGTTACATGGTGGGTGTAAGTTAGCTGATACACATTATCAATAATGTATAATAATAATCAACAATTCACTAGAAGAGGCACAGGGAAAATTATGAACATCATATGGCTAGAAAAGGAAGGGAGCCAGTCATATAGCAAGAGGACTAACAGATGACTACCAAATGTTGCACTATTATCTGTGATATGTTAAAAAAAAACTAAGAGGGAAACTCCCAGTGTGTTGGGTGGGAACTTTATGGAAGAATTATAGAAGATATGGATAAGGATCAGCTAGAATAAGAAGGAATGGATGGGTTATCTCCACCAGAGGAGATAATGGGGCCAAACTGATGATGCAGAGATTAACTCAAGTATTACAGACCCAAGAGCAAAAGGTTGCAAAGTTGCAAAAAAGGACAACTTGGGCCAGATGTCAGGAAAAACTTTTTCACAGCTGGAGTTATGTAAAAGTAGAGTGTACTATCTTTCTCCATCTTATGGTATTAGGTCTTCGAGAAGAGGTTGAAGGGCTACTCGTCAGGCATATTAGAGCAGACTTTCCTTTCATGAGTAGGTGGGACTGGAGGGCAGTTAGGGTCCATTACAATTCTCAAATTCTGTACTTCTGTCATAGTCATACTGTTTCATTATCCCTTTTCTTTAGTCACTTTGGTAGTTGTTATCAAAAGAGGTGTCCCTGGTTTCGGGACAAGTAATCTTATCATAGCCCAAGACTGGCAGTCCAAGTCCTTTCAAAAGAGTATATGATGAAATTAAAGTTGATATAAGACAGGGAAGGATTTTAAAATATTCTAATAATTGGTTCAATCTACCTCAATTTGTATATGTAGGTGACTCTTGCATGTAAGTGAGAGGGGAAATCTTATGTATCTACAATTTGTGGCCCAGGAAGGAGAGAGAAATCAGGTCTCCAAAAGGTGGGTTGGAGGTTGAGCTGAATCCCTGTCACTGTGGATCTGAAGTTCTGTCCTCTTTATACTCCACTTAGATACCCAGCTGCCTTTTTTCTTTTCTTCTTCCAGGAACAAGCAATGAGTGTCTATCTGCTTCCTCTTGCTTTTATCACCCACATTTTGGAAAAATAAAATTAGCTTCTTGGTTTAAATATGTGTTACAGCTCATGAAGCCCCAAAGCCCAAGTCAAAAAAATAATTCAATTGCAAAGCAGCCTGACAGGCCCATAAAACTAAGTGCAGATGCAAATGCATCTTTAGGCCGTTTAATGTTTTGATTAAAACAAAGGAGATCAGAAAGAGTAAGAGGCCCCTTCTTTTTATAGGCAGTTAATGCAGTGAGGGCCTGAGTGTTCTGCTCTAGTTAAGCCTTGGTCAGGCTTCCCATTATCAGCTTATGGTTTCAGTTATAAACAAAGCAAAATAAAAACAAAGCCCATTTCCACTACAAGTTGAAACCTGTCTGATAAGGTTTCTTTCCAAGGCATCATTTTTAAAGTTTCTTTGAAGAAGAGTGTCTGACTGCTGAAATATCACCAGGGATACAGAAACCAAAGAATCATTTTTAGTTTTCTTCTGTATCTTCCGAATGGACTGATTTCCTAAACATGATTTCTTTTCCCCTGGATGTTATTCTGTTTTGATTGGATTCTCTTTTCAAGCTTTCAAAATAAAATGCTTGTCATCCTTAACTGCATATGTCTTTGCTTTGTGAGTTTAAGTCAGGGTCTTGAAGTTGAAAGCGCTGTGGGGTTAGATACATTTTTTCCCATTTCCCCATTACTCTGAAGAAAGGAATTTTCGACACAAAGTATCAGCTTACTGGAAGAAATTAAGGGAAATACCAAATGTTATCAAAAATAGGATCAGTCCTCCCCCAGGAATACTGTCATCAAAAGCAAACTGCAAAGCTTGGGGATGTCTCAGTCCCCTTGCAGGGAGTTCCAGACAGACCTCACATTTGTCTTCTCTATCATGTACCACGATGCTCCCAGACTTCAAGTCATGGACAACAAGGGAGGCTAAAGGGCATGGCCAACTCAGGCTCCTTACAGCTAGGAAAGATAATAAAGGCCCCAGACCAGGCTGAGAATTAATCCCAAAGCACACAATTTTAGTGATACCACCTGAGCACAGAAAGATGCCAATTAGAAGACAGTGGCAACAATAGCACTGAGGGCCAGAGGTGTATTTCAGAAGCATTCTCACCATTGAGATCACAACCTTCTGAGGTCACTCAGTTCAATTGAGCCTTCTTCCTTAGTTGAGAGGTTTCTAAGGAAAGTCATGAGCAGAGGGCTGTGGGCTACTGGGTTTCTTATTGTTGCAAAATGTTTAAAAAAGAAAAAAAAAACAAGAGAGAAGGTCCCAGTGCGTTGGGTAGAAACTTTATGGAAGAATTACAGATGTGGACCACAATTGCACAGGGTAAAATGAATGGATGGGTTATCTCCACCAGTGGAGAAAATGGACCTAAATATAAGGGATACGGACCTCATAAAACTATTTCTATTGTAGCAGAACAGGATATATTTGTGTTTGGGTGGAAATTGGGGTTAAAACCTTAGACAGTGTGTACACAAACAACAGGAAATGAAGATTAAAGGCAATTAGGCAGACAGCATATGAGTAAAGTGGAGACAGGTCACTCTCAATGATGTATTTGTCTATTTTGTGATTGGCAGGAAACATTTTTATTTCCTTGCCAATCTCATCTATTTGCTTCTTTTCCTCACTCTTTAATCACTTAATATCTGTCTTAGTTGCAGCAAAATAAAGTCAGTGTAGTATAGTAGATAGGGCACTGAGACAGGAAGGTCTGAGTTCCAATTCCACCTTGGTTTTGTGACCCTGGGCAAGTCACTAGATCTCTTTGTATTTCAGTTTCCTCACCTATAAAATGAGGGAGCTGGTTTCAAAGACTCCTAACTTCTCCGTCCACTCTAAAATTATGACCCTGTGATCAAAAACATAATTAGAAAGGCAAACCTTTATTTTTTAAAAAAATAGTGAAGACCACATTGTATCCCCAACAGATCATGGTTATAAATAAGATGACATATATCACCAACAAAAACTTGCGTGAAAGAAGTGGTATAATGATTCCTCTATGGAGGAGCTACAGAAAGGCAGAGATAAGAATCACATAGGAGAGAAGAACACTGAGATTCTGGGATCTGCATTGTGGCGGAGGGGGAATCCATTTTGAGGAGAACAAGAACCCTCCAAAGTAGTGAGGTTTACAAGATCAATAACTACCCAGTTCTTGCTTGTCTTTATCTTGGCATTTCATAGTGCTCTTAAAGACTCATTCTCAATTTCTTTTGTTCTTTATGACATAGAATATTATAATTATGTGTAGTAATGGTTTATGATGACATTTTTAACTGATATTTAAAATCTACCTGTAATGTATCTGTGTAAATGGATGGGTGTTTGTCCTAACATAATCCCTGGTGCAGAGTACATGTGATGCATTATCTTTTTTGATCTGAAATTTCCTTTACCTTTTCTCCACATCACCATAACCAATTGAACTTAAGCAGGATCTACCTGATATGGCAGCTCAGAAATTGATCTGGAATGATAAAAGAGAGTATTTAGCCAATGAACAAGGTAGATGGAGTCATTTAGTTTTGCCATTCCAGTTCTTCCCCCTTTCACCACTTGCCATGATATTCAAGACAAATGACATCCATGAAGCTATGGACAAAATAAAAAGACTGCTTTTGTTTCAACATATGAGTAGCCCACCCACAGCCTTTAAAGGACCCTGTCCTAGGCCTTAGGAATGAACTTTCACTCTGTACTTCCTATCTAAGAACCCAGATGGGTGAGAGTGCCAGTTTCTGAACTTCCTCTTGAGTTATGTTCTTCAAGTTCTGCTACCAGAATACTGTGTGATCAAACCAGAGAAGCGTATGGGATTTTCCATTTCCTGAATCTGGATGGATGGATAACTGATACTTAGTAATAGTATTCTTAGCAGTGTCTCCACTTTTAGTGAACTTTCACTCCATCAAAGGCTATAGTCATAATTTATTCCTTGCATATAAATCATAGGTGATCAACTCAGGTTAAATAATTGAAACAATAATAGCCAATTATTAATTTTTGGATGCTGATTATCAAGTTAGTAGATTATCTAGGCTTCTTGCTAATCTTCCTTCTCCCTCCTCTTGTCAACTCATGATGGTGTGGTAGAAAAATCACTGGGCTGAGTTGGGGGACATGCTATTAAATTCCTACTGTGCCACAACCTGACACTTTTCATTGACATTATCACTTTCCTTCTTTGGGCCTTAGTTTCCTCTTTATTTTTTTTGAAAAGGACTTGATTGCTAAACTCTGACATTCACTTTTTAAGCTCTGCCATTTTATTCTCTCTGTTCTAGGGTATTTTTCAAAAGGCAGCCAGGTGGCACAATAGATTATAATAGCTACCATTTATATGGTGCCTATTATATGCTAGGCACTGTGCTAAGCCCTTTACACATATTATCTCATTTAATCCTTACAATAACCCTGGGAGAAGGTCCTATTATTATCATCATTTTACAGATGAGGAAACCAAGGTAGGCAAAAGTTGAGTGACTTGCCCAAGGTCACATAGTAGTAAGTGCCCAAGGACAGGTTTGAACTGGTCTTCCTGACTTTAGGGCCAATGCTCTATCCACTGCACCACCTAGCTGTCTAATACAGATAAACAAAATGGTTTTTTCTTTTCCTTCCTTCCTTCCTTCCTTCCTTCCTTCCTTCCTTCCTTCCTTCCTTCCTTCCTTCCTTCCTTCCTTCCTTC
>NW_027187360.1:19347224-19365729 GCF_028583685.1 Petaurus breviceps papuanus | reverse complement strand
TCCTTCCTTCCTTCCTTCCTTCCTTCCTTCCTTCCTTCTCCCTGGCACAGAGTAAGTGCTTTATAAATGTTAGCGGAATTGAAGCAATCATCTAAAAACTGATAGTGGTGAATTCAGTCAATAAGTCTTAATAGCTTACTATATGCCAGGGACTGTACCCAGCATTGGGGATATAAAGAAGGTCAAAACAGTCCATGCTAACCCAGAAGCTTATATTTTTAATATAAACAGGGTTATATATACAGGGTTAGTTAGGTGGTGCAGTAAATAAAGTTTTTGGCCTGAAGTCAGGAAGATTCATTATCCTGAGTTCAAATCTGGCCTCAGACACTTACTAGTTATGTGACTCTGGACAAGTCACTTAACTCCGTTTACCTCAGTTTCCTCAACTGTAAAATGAACTGGAGAAGGAAATGGCAAACCACTCCAGTATCTTTGCCAAGAAAACCCCAAATGGGGTCATGGAGAGTTGAACATAACTGAAAAGGACTGACAAACAATAACAGGAATATATAAGATACATATAGTACATTTCAATTCTCCATGCCCTTTGTCCTCTTCCATCTTTCAGTATCTCAGATTACTGATAAGTGGCTACTCAGGGTAGGGGTGTCATGACTTCACTCTAATCACTTTTTATTATGTTCATTTGCTCAGAAAGCACTGATTGTGTGTCTTCTGTGTGTACAACTCTGCACCTGACACCTGGGTGGGGCAAGGAGAGAGGATAAATGAATTTTATACAGTTGACATATTCCCCCTCTATTCACAGATCTCTGTTAGATAGCATCTTCCTAGACTGAAACAGGATAAAAAATAACAAAAACAACACCAACACTTATCTAAGGTTTTCAAGATGCTTTCCATACTTTATATCTTTTGAACATTGTGAGATAGGTATTATTAGCCCTGTTTTACAGATGAGAAAACAGGCTCAGAGTGGTTGTGATTTGCCCATGATCATGTAGCTAAAAAAAAGTGTCAGAAACCAGATGTGACTCCAAGTCTTCCTGATTCCCAGTCTAGTATTTTAACCACTCTGTCACATTGTTTCTTGGGTCACTGTTAATTAGAATGCAAATCAGTCCAGTTTCCTCACACAATGCATATGACATGCATTTCCTTCCCCTCCCAACCAACCAAACAAAAAACTCCTAAGATTTTTCAGGAGTTATTTGTTAGTAAAAAACAAATAAACAAACAACAATAAAGTAAATTGATCCAAAAGTCAGGCCTGGGCAGTTTACCCAAACACAACAAAACCAGTCCCAAAATCTAATTAACAAGGAGCCAGCAGGATGAAATAAGCTAATGAGTTACTTGGAGCCCAATTTAGTCACTGACTTCCTTCCTTCCAAGCCTGGACTTTGAAGCACAATCGAATATTATTTTGCACTCTGCAATTACGGCAGACGGGGAGACTGGGTAGCTGCTGCAAGATTTGTATTAGTAGAGAAGCATTACTGCTCCTGGGAATCAAACTGAGATTCACCCATTTGTGGCAGGTGTTTTAAGTACTCAGCCTAACAATCCACCTACGCATGGCACTCCAGCAATTCAACGACTAAATTAAGTCTCTGAATATTAAATTAATGATGGAAATCTAAAATATTAATATATTCTAATTGAATATTCTCCGATAAATTATCCAAGCATTCTCAGCAATTTGATTTTTACTTTCATTTCTTAAGGAACTTTCAGCTGCATAAATATAGCTATTAAAGCAATTCAAAGAAATGGAACATTTTCTGCTCAGACGAGAGAGAACTCTATAAACACAAAGAATCTAAAATTTCTTTCATATGATTGATTAAATCATAGAACCCAAGACAGCTGAATCATTAAATGACTGCTTTCTTCTAGTCCTTTTGGCTTTAGCAAGGACAATACAAATTTCCTCTAGGTCTGAATACAAAGAAACACAATATATTTAATTATAGTAAGCCTTGAAGGCTGTTGTATGAACATTTCAAATGGAGTATTTGGGGTGCTGTGGCTGCATTTTTATAAATCCATTTTCTGGGTAGGCAAGTATGCAACTGGACGTATGATAAGTATTTGTCTATACCTGTATATGAAATGCAGAGAGTGTATTCAAAACTATGGCTGTCTATTAACTGGGTTTGGGACGGCAGATAACTGCTGTATTCTATGAAAATGACAAGTAAGTTAGAAGGACATTCTGTCTTATATGCAGGTGGTATTGTTTGTTCTTCGTTCTAGAAGGGGACCACGACATCTGGAAAGTGATGCCATGACTTGCAAGTGAATTGGATTTAAGTAGGGAGGGCTGTGTGGAGTCACCAGTCTCACTCTCTCCTGCGAAGCCATTTGGGTTCAGTGGCAAGATACAGATCAGGATGACTGGAGATGGCCCCATGCAGTGGGAGACCTTGGCTTTTTTTAAGTTAAGGTCTTTCCCATGTCTCAGAAACACAAAGGAAGATAATGATTTCTATGGAGATGTTATCTAGGGCAGTGTTTATTAACTTGGAGGTCTGGGAACTTGGTTTTGTTTCTTTAAATATCTATATCTATACCTATCTCTGTCTCTCTATCTATATAAATAGATAGAGAGACATAGATATACACATATGTATGTAGATACATAACTATTTCAGTATAATGGTTTCCTTTTTAATCCCATGTATTTAATTTAATCATTTAAAAGTATTCTTTTGGAAATAGAAGGGATTCATAGGCTTCACCAGAATACCAAAGGAGTCCACAATTTTTAAAAAAGGAGGGTGTAAGGACCTCTGATGTAGAAGATAGAGACCTCAAAGGGTTATTACTCTTAATGTCTAGGTTTGAATGGACTGAATGAATTCCATTTTCCATTCATTCTTGGAGTGGGGCTGGAGGTGGGGTGGGGCTCTATTTTAGTAACTGTGAACACACTAAACTGTTTGTGAAGGGCAGAATTAACATCCCCCCCCCCCACCTTTCCTTAAAGCTCAAACAAATTCACCCTGCCTCCAACCTCTCCTCCTGTATTAGTTTCTTCCCTGAGGCTTTCATTCTCCCTCACTGCAGAGCTCTCCAGGGAAAGAAATCCTCTTATTTTTTCATTTCACCCACATGCTTTTATGACTTTGAAGAACTAGGCTCTGTCATAAAGACTCAGAATAAGGAAGGATTTAGAGAGTGAATAGTTTCTCCCTCTAGTAAGGTGACTGAGTCCAGTGGAAAACTTTTATCATGTTTATAAGAATGGAATATACTTTGGGAGGTGTTCAAATGGGTACCCTCATTTTGTGCAAGGGAAACAAGCAGATGAATAAACCTCAGATTAGACTATTCTGTATGCAATTAGGCAACTGCACCTGTCAGATAGGTGTTTCATCAACTAACCTTCTGATTCATGCATACAAACTAATTTCACGCAACTGAAAAGCTGGAGGATAAAACAGATGTGCTTAAAATAATGGTGCATGTGAAACCAGAGGCCTTCCCCCATTATAGAATTTGAATCAATGAAATCAATACATGTATATACTTATCAAAAATGCAAGTATGATGATTATGCTTCTAGGGAAGATAGCAGTAGTATAGGGATATCTAACAACAGTACACTGAACTAGATTAAAATGTAATTGGGAAATGTTTAACAAAATAAACAAAACTATGATAGAACATATGTAATGTTAACATGCAGTTTTCTGAAAGGCAGCTAGGTGGTTCAGTGCCAGATTGCTGGGTCTGGAGTCAGGAAGACCTGAGTTCAAATCTTATCTCAGATACTTGCTAGCTATGTGACCCTGGGCAAGTCACTTAACCCTGGTTGCCTCAGTGTCCTCATCTGTAAAATGATCTGGAGAAGGAAATAGCAAAGCACTCCAGCATCTCTCCCAAGAAAATCCCAAATGGGGTCATGAAAAGTCAGACACAATTGCAATGACTGAACAAATATACTTATGAATTTTATTTTCATCTAGACCATCACTTTGGGACACTCTTGATATGGAAACACCCTAGTTCTGTGGTGATGATTCATTTATAACTTAGAATCTTAGGGAGTTTGTCTGGTGGTATTATGAGGTTAAGGGACTTGAACCATGATATCATGGCAAAGCATGTGTCAGGGACACATCATGAACCCAGATTTTTTCTGTCTCCAAGGTCAGACCTTTATCAGCTACATCATGCTGCCTCTCATTCATCACACACACACACACACACACACACACACACACACACACACAATACACAGAGTCCTGTAGGAAACTGTAGGTCATATTAGTTATAAGGAAAATACCAATGGAGTGCTAGAGGGTGTGTGTGAATAGCGAACTTCTTGGATGTCCCTTCCAAAGGTGAAGGATAAATCCCAAATATCACTAAGCTCCTTTACTAGTCAATCCTGGATCTATCAATTTACTTTAACCCCTTCTAAAAAGAGGAAAAAGACAGTTCCTGCCCTAAAGGAGCTCACAATAGAATGGGGAGACAATGAATAAGCTATACACAGGATAATAAGAAATGATTAAAAGAAGGAAGGCACTGGAATTAGGAGGGGGTTAGGGAAGGCTTCCTGTAGAAGGTGACATTTTGTTGTTGTTGCTGTTCAGTCATTTCAGTTGTGCCCGATTTTTCATGATCCCTTTTTGGGGTTTTCTTGGCAGAGATACTGGAGTGGTCTGCCAATTCCTTCTCAAGTACATTTTACAGATGAGATAACTGAGGTAGGCAGGGTTAAGTGACTTGCCAGGGTCACACAGCTAGTAAATGTCTGAGGCTGGATTTGAACTCAGATCTTCCTGACTCTAGGCCCAGTACTCTTATCCGCCCTACCACCCAGTTGCCCAGGTGGGGTTTTAGTTCAGGCTTAAAAAAGCCAACGGGGTTGGTATTTGCCAGAGGTGAGATTGAATACAGATTAGCCTAACTCAGAGACTGGCACTTCCTCCATTATGCCACACTGCTTTTCATTTCCTTACTATCTTTTTAAATGTTAAAAGTAGGTTTTATTGATGCCCTTTGTCTTTATATCACAGTTATTTCTTATCCACACCTTCCAAAAACCCTCCCTTGTGAGAAAGCAAAATAATTAAGCAGAACACATGCAATAAGGACACTTCTGACAGTATATACAATATTCAGTCCTACTTGTCCCCTACGCTTCTGCTGTAAGGGAAGAAGTAAAACTTAATTTAGATATTGGTTTAATTTCAGAAGCAAAACACAAGAAAGGTTTAAATATTTTGCTGTTACAATGGAATCTTTGATATAGTTAAAATTCTGTCAGTCATCTCATTATAGAAGCTATAACTACTACACTGGAAATGCAAACTACTTTTCAAAGCCTTAAACCCTTTGTCTTATCTACAGGTTCAGAAAACATAATTCACAAGATTGGTATTTGCTTTGTGGCTTTGAGGGGTCACGGGTCAGTGCAGATAAGCTGTTAAACTTGAAATGGTCCTCTCCTCTTACCACTGTCTCACATTTCCATGGTGGGCCCATATAGATTTTCCACCCAGTTGTTTTCTCTTGGATGACCATCCTGTTAAATATAGTGTAGAAATAATGCTTGACTTGGGAAGTACGATGGACTGCCAGCTGACATCTGAGCTCCCATTCCAGTTCTGAAGTTTGGGTATTCTTGAATAACCAATGAATGAACTGGGAATTCTCAGTGGCATTTCCAGCAATCCATTTTTACTTATTTTCTCCCCATTTCCCATGTAGTTTAGATCTCAGTTTAATTTCAGAAGCACAAATGCAAAAAAAAAAAAAAGAAAAGCAAAAAAAAAAAAAAAAAGCTTAAACATTTTGTGCCACTGTTCCGGCTGGCTGCTCAGAAACCAGCCTAAACTGAGTGGTTATTTTCTGTTTTGGATGCCATCTTCATTGCAAATATGTTTTCCATTCCCTATGCATGGCTGAGCAACTGTATATGAGCAGCTATGATGCTCCTTAGAAGGAAAAAGCCTGTAATTAACCAAGGTTTGGGGAAGAAGATTCTGTTCTCCTCCCCTCCATTTTTCATTTAACATATTTTATCAGAATGAAATGCTTTAATGAGCAGAGAATTGCAGCTGATCCCAGCTGAACTTCGTAGGGCTGTTTTCAGCTCCACATTCCCATTAAGATGCATTCACATTTGCTATGATTTAGACTTCATTCAGGAACAACCTTGCCCCAAATACTGACAAGTAACTAATCAGCTTCCATGAAATGGAATGTTCCCCCTTTTTTTTTTTCTTACAATGAAAAGCAGGAATGGGAGAGCATAAGCCCCTTCCTTGCTGCTCTTCTCCTGTTCCCTATACAAGCTCTCTGTATACCATATAACATAGAGGCCCAGAGAAACCCAAGCAGAACTGGAAAAGAGATACCCAAAAGGAATGTATGGCTACACACAAATACTCCTGTGTCTTGATGCAACTCTAAGCTTCATTTCAAAAATACAAATTTTCTTCAATGGAGGCATAATGGGTATGCCAATTCCCATTTACTAAAGACACATCCAAAAGAGCTCCTGGCTCAGAGACTAGTCTTCCTATGAAGGGAGACAAGGAAAGATTACAATGCCTGTACTATTATCGCTTTGAAAAGCTTTAGAAGCCCATCCACCAGAAATTCACTGGCACAAATTTTCTCCACAACTCAGTTCAATGCTGTCCACTTTCATGTGCTGTGCCTACTCTAGTGCAGGAACAGATGGGAGCCCGATCCACCACCCAACATTCAGGAGTGTTTGAAATCAGATCAGAATTGTTCACCTAGATCTATCAGGCAGCCAAGCCGCTCTGGGGAAGTGTGAAGATTAGGAGGAGGGAAATAAGCACAAGGTTCTCATCTTTGAAAACCTTCATTTGTGTCCCTCCTCCTCTTCTCAGCCCATTACAAAGCAAAATGTAACTGATAAACCCTGGGCTCCTGCTGACACTCAGGCAGCCCTCACGATAGGGGCAATCGTGTGGGTCAGGGGACCCAAAGCTGCAGATAACAAATGGGCTCTGAACCAGAAAAACATCATAAAACATAAAAATACAAGAAGAACCAGCCACCACAGGGAAGTTTCACGCTTATGATAATAGTTTCTTAGCATTGTGCAGCATTGTAACTGCCGACTCTGATTCCTCCATCCACATGCCATTACTGACTTCTGGGAAAATACTTCTCTCCCACAACCCCCCTCCTCATCTATGTTTTCTGTTTGGAAATGTCAACAGCACAGACAGCATAAAGAATGAAGCCGAGCAATGAATGGATAGCTTCCAAGGTTCTTACTGTCACTTGTCAATAGTTCATAAGATTTGGGTTATATTTTTTTTTCCATACCTGACTAGATAAACAATAAAATCATGTAATGCTTCCTAAAACAGAAATTTAAGTGTTTGATGATCTCAAACTACAGAAAGATTTAGCAATGGCTAAATTTCAACAGAAAGTTGAATATGTTTCCTGTTTGGGAGCCTTAGACTACAATGCAAGGCCAAGAATAATCAATGCTTTAATGGGAAGTAAGGCTAGGATTTCCTTTGCCTGTTTTTTCCCACCATCCCACTGATAAAGGAGAATGGGTCAGAAAATAACAACCTATATTTTTCTCTGTAGTCAACCAGAAGCTGGCAATAGCTGGAGAATAAAATAATACTGAAGCATATCAACCCTATGGCTTTATAAAGTATAGGGTGGGGTTTTGTGCAAGGGTTTTCCTTTCCACTTTTCATCTATTAAGCTGACTCAGTCCTTGGCAGGATTGTAAAAGGTACTACTTGGTGGAAAGGAAAGCATAGTTCATCATCATCATCATCATCAAAGTAGCATTCAAATAATGCTTTAAGGTTTGTAATGAGTTTTGCAAATATCTCATTTGTATCCTCATAACAACCCTGGGAGGTTATTATCCCCATTTTATAGAGGAGAAAATGAGGCAAAGATTAAGTGATTTACCCAGGGTCACACAGCTAGTAAGGATCTGAGATCCCATTTGAACTCGTCTTCCTGTTTCTAGATGCAGCACTCTACTTATTGCTCTTTTAGCTGTCTCATATAATGACTAAGGTTGGTCAACCCAGTTGATTAGAGCATGGCTAATGATCTCTGCAGGCAGAGCCATAACTAGAGTAGGAAAACTGGGACTTTCCCTAAGGTGCCAAAATGTAGAGAGTTTAGCTCACTGTGAGGGGAGACATCTCCTGTATAAGGCTTTTCGTGACTCACTACACCATGACTTTGTCTTTGCTTTTCATATATTCCAATTGTTCGTTGTTTCTCCTGTTAGAGCACAAGTTCCCAGAGGACTGGGATGTTACACTTTTGTCTTTGTCTCTGTGGTACCTGGCACATTGTCTGGGCACATAGTAGATGTTTATTGAATGTTTGGTTTTTTTAGCTGTAGAGAAGCAAAGCTTTGGCACCTGGTTAGAAAAGACAAAGTCAAAGCTATCAGATGGCTGGCTTCCTCCTAACACACACACACCACACACAGTATGCTCTTCTCTATCTCAGGGGCCTAGTTAGTAACAAATATTGTTTAGATATAATCTGGTTCTGTGCAGTCTATTATGATTCTAAAAGGGGGAAACTCCCTTCCTACAACAGTATCCTTAACTGTAGTCATCTATTAAACTTGGGAACAGGTCAAGACGGTCGTGGATGAATCATCGATTTAGAACTGAAAGGGTTCTATCGTGTTATTTAGTCCAATTCACACATTTTACATGAGAAAAACTGAGACCTATGGAGATTAAGAGACCGTGAACAAAATCATATAGATAGCAGTAAGGTTTTCTCAACTGTAAAATGGGGATAAGAAGAACACTTATCTTCCAAGGTTGCTGTTAGGATCAAATGAGATCATTTTTACGTGATGCTTAGCACAATGCCTAGCACATCGGGGTCATATAAATGCTAGTTATTATTATTATTAGTGGTAGTAGTAGTAGCATTTATATTAGTATTGGATGTCAAAGGCAGGATTTGAACCCAGATTCTCTGACTCCTTGGTATAATTGTCATAGATAGATAGATAGATAGAAAGAACACTTACTAAGCAGTTATATGTGAGACATTAGTGCTACGGATACAAATACAAGCAAATGAGCAGTTCCTTTTCTCAAGGACCTCACATTTTAATGGTGAGCTCAGCTTCAATAATAGTGAAGGGGGCAGGGTAGAATTGTCCACCAGTATGATGTGGAGATGGCATTGAGGCTTAGTTCTAGTCAAGCTAAGGAAACATAAATAACAGAGCTATCATCCCAGGGACTGTCTAAAGTTATGGTTGGGAGATAAAGGGTATGGACAAAGAACATAGGCAGCATGGTCAGGAGCTAGCCAGGAGACACTTCAGAGCTCTACAGGACCAGTAGCATAATTTTTGTATCCAAAGCACAGCATTATATTGCATTTAATTACTGAAACTTTTGACATTGCTTAGCACTATATTAGTGGCAATCATCCTTTCTAGATCAATTATGTTTAAGATTTTTGGTTAACATTGAAGAATAATTCTATTGGATATGAAGTTATGTATTTAGATAATATTTTCTGGAAGAGGAAGGAACATATTCAAAAGTTATTCCCCTTTATGTCCATCTATGGATTTTAAACACCCAACTTCATCTTTCCATGATGAAAGAAATAAGAAACAAAATAGTGTCTAATCATCACAGAGAAAGAAATGACACATTAATAATAGTCTATGGCACCATAGTTTCAAGAAGAGTGAGGTGAGTTTCATCACAATGGATGGAAATTACTTAATGGGATCCTCACCATCATTTTGTCAAATTATTGTTGAGATTAGAGTGCAATTTTCTTCAAAGGGAAGAAGAAAATGCTAGTCAATGGACTTGGTTATTGAAAAATAAATATGTAAAATGAATTACTTCCCCCAAGCAAAGAAACACCATGGTGGGAGGCATGAAGAACATCATCAGCTCGGCAAACACTTCTATTTTATTCAAATAACCATCAGTAACAACACTCAATGCTTGCTTCATTTATTTGTGTGTTATAACCTCACAATTGCAAAGGTATAATCAATTTTAATGAACAAACAGCTTATTTATCATGGAAGGTGACTATAAGCAGCAAGATTATGGGATGGTCACACATAGGTCATTGGTCCTAGTCCTAACTCTACCAGTAGCTTTTCCCATATGTCATTAAAATGATTTAGAGATGCCCGAGGGAATGATCATAGTTTAGTTGATCAGAAAGACTTGAAGAATATTATTTCCCACTTTGATTTTCCCCTTGCTGGAAAGATGAAAAATATGTCTTCAAAGAGAGGAAGCACAGACACTCTACCCAGGTTCAAGTCAATCAGTGCTGCCTTGCAGCTTGAAAAGGAAGTCAACATTTGGAGGTGAATTCTCCACCTCCTGGCCAGAGCTGCCAGGCTATTTTCTCTCAGAATATATATATTTTAAATCCACTTACCCTCACGAGCTGCTGTGGGAAAGGACCACGGGAATTTTCTGGGACATTGATTGGTGGAATGACCCAGTCCCTCTTTTGTCTTCTTAGCCCATTGGAATTCTGATGTTGGGGCCATGGTAACAGCATGTCATTTGGCGGCTGCATAATTTCCAGTGATGTGCTCTTCTTCCCTTTTTGCTGTTTATTTTTTTTTGTGGGGTGGGGAAGAGAAGAAAGGAAGAGATAAAAAACATTATGAGAGAATGCTACAGAGGAAGTATTCCCCACCCTGACCCCTGTAGGCTCCAATTACTTGTTAAGACTATTTGTATGGTATTGCTTAGTTCCGTAAAAAAAATCTTTATGTAGGAAACTCACGTACTATTAGCCCACATAAAAGTGAATCAAACGTTTCTTCATTAAGGAGGCATTACACATAATTATCTTTCTGGCTATCAATATAATTGAGCAAAACTATGGAGAAAGTGACTTTCTGGAATTTATAGGGGCCATTATGCCAAAGGTAGACTTTTGAAAGGAGATGAGATGCCCAAACTGGGAAAAACTTGTAAGAACCTACTAGACATATGGCTGCACTTCCCTCACATCTCCTGTCCAACATGTCTAGGCTTTGAAAATGGTTTTGTTTTGTAAATGCAAAGCTGGATGAGGAAGGCTGAAGTGTGAATGTTAGAAGCAATGGTGCTAAGAGTACTACATTTAGAATTAGAGCGCCTTGGTCCAAAACCTAGCTCCGCTACCTTCTACCTTTGTGACTTAAGAGAATTCATTTTATCTCCTTGGGCCTCAGTTTCCCTTCCTATAAAACAAAGGATTAGAACTAGAAAATGTCTAAATTCCATTCTGGTTCTAAATCTATGCTCCCCGTCTCTTAGCATACACATAGCCCAGAGTCAGAGTTCCAGAGTTAAAAAGAGATAGAGCTGAAGTCTTAAGTCTACATGGACACAATACCCCCAGTAATTTGTCCAAAAAAGTATTTTAACAATACACATTCTTACAAAGGCATCAATTGAGAATTCTCCCCAGATAATTCACATGTACCCTAGCTAATACCCAAACTTTCACACACACACACACACACACACACACACACACACACACACACACATATATATATATATATATTTCCATTTTGAATCATTCACTGAGTCTTCATGTCAAAATTTACAGTGATTTCTAATTAAAGAGCATAAAGAACTGAAAGGTTTCCCATTGGTCATTATCCACCCCTAGCTTATAAAGGATGCGCTGGACTCGCGTATTCATGGTGCCCTTAATTTCTATGGAAATATGACATTATACAAAAATCTCTTTAAGTAGGATTAATAGCATTGACTAATGATTAATCATCAAGATCCTTATAGTAACTAAGTGAAGAAAAAAATGTATTTTATCCCATTCTGTGAACTTACCATACCTAATTTTAGAAGCAGTGTTACCTCTTCTGTATAATGTGCTTTCTTCTACACTACAGATTATAGCTTTACTGCTTTTGCATACCATCTTCCACCCTAAGGGAGTGGCAAATGCTTTAAAAATGTTTAAGTCAAATGAGAATCAAGAAAATCATCTTCCTAACAGCATTTGATGTTCTTGTTAGATGAATCACATACAAAGTCCTTTCCCACCAGGGATGTACCAGAAGTTACAGCATCATATCCAATAATCAAAGAATTTGGGGGAAGCTACCTGAAAAGGACACATGAAATATCTGTCCTCTTGACAGAGAAGTGTGGGACTACAGGGGCAAGATGTTACATTTATTGGTAGACATGGTGAATGTCTTCATTATTTTTGCTTAACTGGTTTTCTTTGTTATTTAGTAGGTCTCAATTTACCAGGTAGATGTAAGGAGGAAGGCATTCTAGTCAGAAATGACCATGATGTGAGAACAAAAGGCATCAGGAAATATTTGTGATGTGGTTCTAGGTATTACCATGGAGTTGTGAGAGCAACACAAATATTTATTGGCTGGGGTTCCTCACTGGTAATAAAAGAGAAATGGGGAAGGAAGAGGAATATCAAATAATACCCCTTCCCTGATGCTTTACAATTATCAAATGATTCTATACATGTTATTTGATTCTCTCGGTAATCTCGGTAAGAACAATGTGGGGGAAATGGAAAGATCACTGGGCTTGTGATCAGGAAGACCTAGATTCTACAATACTAGCTGTATGACAATGTCACTTAACCTTTTTGTGCCTCATTTTCTCCATTCATAAAATGAAAGGGCTGAATTCAATGGCCTCTGGGGTCTCTTTCCACTCTAAATTTCTAAACCTATGACACCAGGATCTTATAATCATATGGTAGGCTGGGTAGATATTATCATTTTTAACATAAGAGGAAACTGAGGCAAAAAGATGAGTTTCCTGTCATAATAAAATAAATAAATGACTGAAATAAGATTCGAAATTAGAACTCTAAGCTCCCAGGGCTTTTTATCATAGACCATTCTATTTCTAAATTGACCCATATCTAATGTAGATTCATGACATCTATAGGAAAAATATGTCATTGCAATAAGTGTGCAGGGATGAGATAGAAGAAAATTGACATTTTAAAACAATGGCCAGTGATATTATTCAAGGCCTGGGTATAAAAGGACAAAATAAGCAGAGTACAGAATCCTGTGAGTGAACTTCTGGGAGATTTCTCCAAACTGGAAGACTCTTTGCCTCAGGAGCCTCTCCAACTTAAAAAAAGACCTAAATGTGTCTCCTTCCCAGATGTACTGGCTTAAGAGAATGGATATGGGTTAATTTTCATTGTTCAAGTGGGTCACTGAGAGGTGGATTCTTAGATCAGAACCAAACAATTTTTGCTTTGTGGAGTATGTACAGGGAAATGAGTCTGGACCAAAAGTGACCCTGGAATTAGAACAAATTCCGAAGTTTCAGGATGAGCCTGATAGCCCTGGCCACAGTGCCACAGCACCAGCCTTCTTCAGTTTTGTAGAATATCTGTCCACAGGTAGCATAGTGGACATGATCTGAGTTGTTTCTCTTGACCATGTGCATCTGCAGCAGCACCTACAAGCTGGACAGTTCCTCCTCAGAATCTCAGAAAGGCCTTAACACAACTGCATAGAAAAGGAGAGAACTGCTTTATCTGCATTTGCTAAAGATGAATTCTCATGGCATTAATTTCTCTTGTGTTGTTTAAATAAATTTCACATATTTGCTACTATTTTAAAGCTGTGAGACAAATGTAATAACAAAATCTGGTGAAAATAAATGCCAGACCTGCTCAGTCTTCTGCCTAAAATATGCACCAACTTCTCTGGAAGAGCAGAGAAAGAATGTCAACAATTAACAAATATCCCTTTAAAACTACCATATTCCTTTGAACATGGAACAATCTTGGGCCCATTTGGGAAAAGCAATATAAACACTGAAGTTAATTACACTAATTATAAATAATGCTTACAGTTTTCTCTTTAAAATATTTTTCAACAGACGACACCTGCTGATTTTCCCCCACTGGATTCCTATGCTCAGAATTTTATGGAAAATAACAAGCAAATGACAGCTAATAATTTGTATGTAACCTTTACACTTAACGAAAAGGAAAAAACCCTCAATGCAGCAACTCTGTAATTCTCAGCAAGTTTTTCAAAATTAAGAAAACAGTAGCTGGGGCAGATAGCTCAGAAAAAAATATCACTGAATCTTTACAGCAAGTTTGTTCAATGTAAATAGGGAAAAGAGATATCCGTCACTCCTTTTCTTTAGGATTACAGAGAGAATTGGTGTAGTTCTAGAATTCTTTTTTTTTTTTAGGACAAGCATGTGAAATCTTCTAAATTTAATGATAAAATCTAGCAACAGGGCTCATCATACCACATGGGTTTCCCTGAGCCCAGTGTCATTTGCTTTCTCTTTCTGCTGGCCTCTAAAATGACATTTTAAAGATGCACAAAGAGGAATGTGTATGTCTACATACCTCAGTGGACAAATGTAATGTGGACAACAAGAGATGATATGATATGGAGGGAACATATTGTTCAGGGAACATCATGATATAGAAGAAACCTATTGCTTCTCAAAATGTCACAAAGAATCGAACTCCAATATAACAGACTGGTAAAATGTAATCAATGAATAATAATCTGCATATTGATTCAAAAGAAGAGAAATGAGAGGACACCCTCAACCCACCATTTTGAAGTGGTGGGAGGTCCACAGGTGTTGCATATCATACGTTTTTTGAACTTCTCACTATATTGATCAGCTGTGCTGATTCCCCCATGCCCCTTTTTTAAATACTACTTGTTTTATGGGATGGCTTTCTGGGAGGGGGAAGGGAAAAGTTATTAGGGAAAATTATGCTTGTATAAAAGAATCAAAAGAAATCAACAAGAACTGAATTTAAAAAACAATAAAACACTTTGGAAGTATAGCCTGTTAACAAAATTCTGCTGACTTCAACAAAGGTGATAGTGTAATTATGAATACAGGTAGAATGTTAGTGATAGAAAAGAAACACACACACACACACACACATACACACAGAGGAGGTGGACAGGTTTGGAAAGTAAGACTTTATCACTCTTTCACCTGCATTAGCCTGGTGAGAGAATGTCCTGACTTGTTTTCCAAATGGAGTTGTTCCTAAAGTGGAGAAGGGAGCATCAGCTTGAAAGAACTTTCCCCCACTGGCATAAGATTGACTTTGCTTAAAATCTGTAGCCACCAAGCATTCTTCTGATCTTGATTTGTGAGAAAAAGTAATGTGAAGTAAAAGTGACTATGTTGAGTAGGCCCAGTTTATGATAAGGGTGCTTTGTGATGGCACCCTTACATGATGCTTTGATTTATTTGATGGTTTGAATGCCAGGCTGAAGGGTTTGTCCCTTGGCCATCATTATTTATTGGGAAGTGCTCACTAACCTTTATTTTGTAGCAAATTTTCAATTCCCATATTTGGTACAGCTCAGATAGGGGAGGAAAGTATCCATCATGAATAGTAGAAATTGATGGATGAATGGATGTGAGGCAATGTTGGTGTAGAGGTGAGTGGACCTTGTGGAACTTGTTAGCTTATTGGAGGGAAAATGTTCTCTGAGATGGAAAGGAAAGAAGTGAGGTAAGGATATGGATTCATAGAACATAGTCATGATGGTGGTTCTGAAGGGGAGTTAAAAATAGGCCATACCTAGTTTTAGGGCATCAGATTGCCAGCACCTAAACTTCTCTGAACTAGATTCCAATTATGTAGGGTGGAAGGAATGTTATGGTTTGACTGTAAGAGGGATGGAAGAGAATGGTATAAGGTGAAATCCAACTGTAGGTACAGATCATGTTGAAGGAGATTTATAACCTGAGGTGTGTAGCAAAAGTCTGACCCACTGTGATCATTGAGATATCCAAGATGCTTGCCCACATCCCAGATGAATACAACAATGGGGAACCTGTTCATATGCTGATAGGGACTTCAATTGTGCAATACTTTAATTAGAATGAAAAAAAGTTTTGTGGATACTGAAATGAGTTACATATATCAATACAATTTTCAATCCTGGTTTTGTGTCTGGTACTAATTTGCTACATGTCCTTAAAAATTTCAACTCTTTGAGACTTAGTAAAGTAAGGGACAAAGCTCTAAGCTCTTTCTCATTTCTGACATTAATAAGAATGATGATGATGATGATTATAATAACAATAATAGCTAACAATTATATAGTTCATTGAGTTTGCAAAATACTTTATGTATGTTATTTCACTTGATTTTATTAACATACTCACTATCGGGAAACTGAGCCTGAAAGAGCTAAGTGACTTGTTCAGGGTTCTACACGTAGTAAGTACCTGAGGCAGGATTTGAACTCAGATCTTTCTGACTCCAAGTCCAACAACCTAACCACATCTAATAGTCTCTTTTGGCATTCTTTGATTTTTATGAACCCCTGCCATATCCTAAAGTAGATAAGATTTTTGATCAATTATAAAGTATTTAATAAATACCTACTATGTGCCAAGTGCTAGATCCTGGGGACATGAATATAAAAGTGAGATAGTCAATGGCTTACATTTTAATAATTTTATAACTTTTTGGGGGGAGGATTACAGGTCCAGAAAAGAGGTCCTCATTTACACAGCTCTTAAAAGGGCTTATTCTCTTTTTAAATATAAATTTTTTTGTTATTCTGAACTTCACAAACACCAGCAAATATGAGCTTTTCCCCATACAAAGAATAGAAAAAAAGATTGTTCATAACACTGCACATCTCTATCATGTGCATTTTGTTTTTTAAAAAGATGTAATACTCTGCTACTTTAGTTCCAAAGCTGTCTTTTGTCTGAGTTTCCCTCTGAACTTCCTTCTGTTCTCTGTACTTTAAGAAAAAATGCTTCTTTGATGTGCTTATCATTTTTGTATCATTATTACTCTCTTATTCCCTCAATTTTCTACTTCCTTTTCTAAAAAAAATATCTCTCTCATAACCAATAAGCGTAGTCAAGCAAAAAGAAAAAAAACCCACACATTGAATTTTTCCCATTCTTAAGTCTCTTTAGACAGAGCTTCTCACTTCAGGGCCTCTCTCCCCACTGGGTCTTAATCAATTGTACTCAGTGTTGGATAAGTTATGCTTATAATACTATAAGGTGATGACTTTCTCCCCTGGTAGATGTTCTTTAATTATCCTCGAGCTCCCTTCATGACCGATAAGGCACGCAGCTTGTGGCTTCCTGTACTCCCTTGGTGGTAGAACCTGGTCCCAGCTACATACTGGTAACAAGATAAGAAACTCTCCCCATTCAGGAACACTTTAACATCGACACCAGCAATTTCAGAAGAACGAATGATTTAGTAAAATGAAGCCTAGTGAATCATAACAGTTGTTGCCCCCAATCAAATGGCCATTTCCCCTTTCCACTGGAGGTTCAGTTTCTCAATTCACAGAACAGCTGCCTCACTCATGTTTTCTCTACCATGAGTTTCCTCATTGCCTAACCAAAGGGTGATTCCTCTGTATACTTCTTAAGCTACATACTCCCTGTATACCCCCTTCGTCCTACTCCTTATTAGACATACTGTTTTATTTTATTTTATTTTTACCAGAGCAGCTATGTTCCTCTCCCAGGTCTTGTTCTGCATGTAATGGGGGACTGTTCTGTGTGTATGATTATGAATGTAATTGAGTATGACTTTTAGGTGAAGACGGCAGAGACTACTCAATATTAGGGAAAAACTCAGGCATTTCTCCTCCATCATCATTCATAAGTAAGGGATGAATAATGTAAAACTGACCTGGGGCAGGTTTTAAATTATCTCCCTTTCTCAAAAAAAAAGTAGAGTGTTAGAGAGAGGAGATAACTAAACTTTTTTTTTTCATAACTACATGGAGAATAATTAGATTCATTATAAATTTATATTATGCACACACATATGATCACCTATTAATATATCACAAAGTAAAGGAATTGACCTATAAAATATTAGGTCATCACACTTAAGAAAGAACTAGAAACAACCTGGGATTGCCCACTAAAGCTGGAGAAATGCACTGTTGTTCTATGGGGAACTTTTTTACTTGACCCCCTTGATTAAAGATTCTTTATGGAATGTGGGCAGGTGAATAATCTCTGCAGTTTGGTGGGCACTCTACCTACTAAATACACAAGGCTGGAGAAATAAGAAATAAAAAATAATTAAAAAATCAAAAGGCATAGCTAAAAAGGTCATGGGATCATCTACTTAGAAGCTATCTAGCTCAACCTGCTTATTTTACAGATAAGGAGCTGAGGCCCAGAGGTTAGGCAAAATGGGCAGGGTCATACAACTAGTGACAGAAATGGGAAAAGAACTCATCTTCCTCACTCTAAAACTAGTTGTTTGAGCTATTAAAAACCCTGTCATGTTTAGGGCTTCTCTGTCATCATGAAGGTGATAGTAAAGAGGAGACATAAACTTGTTTATTGATAAACTAAGAGGAAGGCCTTGTGTGTAAAAACAGGAAGGCTTTTTGTTGTTGTTATTCTAGAATTGTGATTTTATTGATGCAGAGCTTCCATTATGGAAATTCCCACTTACTACTACTACTACTACTACTACTACTACTACTACTACTACTACTACTACTACTACTACTACT
>NW_027187360.1:19250476-19347214 GCF_028583685.1 Petaurus breviceps papuanus | reverse complement strand
CTACTACTACTACTACTACTACTACTACTACTACTACTACTACTACTGCTACTACTATTGCTACTTCTACTGCTACTACTACTACTACCACTACTACTACTACTACTACTACTACTAGCTAGTACCAACTATATGACAGACATTGTGTCAAGCATTTTACAAATACCATCTCATTTGATCCTCATAACAACCCTGGGAAGTTAATGATAAATAAATGAACAAACAAATAATTAACATTTATACAGCATGTATATGTGCCAGGCATTGTGCTAAGCACTTTACAATTATTATCTCATTTGATTCTCACAACAACCTTGGAAGGTGGGTGCTATTGTTACCCCTATTTTATAGATAAGGTAACTGAGGCAAACGGTAGAGTCACACAGCTAGTAAGTGTCTGAGGCTGGATTTGATCTCAAGTCTTCCTGACTCCAGGCCTGGTGCTCTGTTTGCTATGGCACCACCTTCAAAAAAAAAAACCCAACAATGGTCCATGCATTCATAAAGGATAGAGCCAATGAGCTCTCTGTCAGTTCTTAGGATAGATCGTTAATCTTTGCATTTGAAATTATATGGGGTAAATCATGCCTACCCTTTCCTAGGCTTAGGACTACAAAGAACCTTAGAGACCATTAAGTCCAACTTCTACATCTAGCAAATGAGGCTTTTAAGTCACTTTCTTGAGGCCACATGGGTAGTGTCAGAACTCAGATTTAAAGCTGGTTCCTCTAACTCCCAAACCAGTACACTCTCTATTGTACTTTGCATTCTGAAATTCACGATGGCTTAAGAAAGCAGCATAAGTATAAACTTGAGTGACTCAATACATGTAATTTCTGGAGACTTCTTCAAGGTGGCTTCTCTTGGGAATTGCAAGCCAGAATTGTTCTATCTGCTTTTTGTTCAACCTATTCCCAATCAAGGTGAGTTGATGTTAATGTGTGTCAGCTTCAAGGAATCTGCTCCACACTTTTCCACCCCCATCTTTCCCAAAAGGTAATCATCGGCTTTCACTACTGCAGAAAGTCACTCTTCAGAATAGTCCCAAGTGAAATCTATCATTTTTCATGATTGGCAGTACAATCATTAGAATTTATAAGGCAAAAATTTATAAGACAAAAGTTTGTTGAGACATGGAACAGCCTGCAGTTTTAATTTACATAAACTGATAATATGAGATACTTTAGTAACCAGCATCAAACACCTTTGGGTAAGAAGGAAATAGGGTCTTTGACTGGTTTTATAAGATCTATAGAATTCCAGACCAGGCAGTATTAAACCAGAGCAATTCAACAAGAAAACTAAATTTTAAAAATTTGTTTGTTGCTCCTGTGAAGTGAATGGTGTTTGTCATTTCTCTTCTCCTCACATTGGTCAATACAAATACATTTATGACTGATTGCTTTGACCCAGACTTGTGACTCAATTGGGGTAGAAAATTGCCAATGTAGAAACTCCTTCTCACAATGTAGTTCTGCCAATGCTCTGAGTATAGCCTGGAGGACTAAGTGATTAAGTGACTTGTCCAAGATTACACAGACCATAGGGCAGCTAGGTGGTGTAGTGGGTACAGTCCTCTGAAATCAGGAGGACCTGAGTTCAAATTCATCCTTGATGCTTACTAGCTGTGTGACCCTGGGCAAGTCACTTAGGTCTATTTGCCTCAGTGTCCTTATATGAGCTGCAGAAGGTAAACTACTTCAGTATCTTTACCAAAAGAACCCAAAGGGGGTCACAGAGAGTCAGACCCAACCAAAACAATTCAACATCAACACACAGCCAGTATGTGTAAGAGTTCAAGACTTGAAAGGAGGCTGAGGGTGACTCATGATACCACACTGCTTCATCTGTGTGAGATAGATAATATCTAAAATTTGTTTAGAGCCCTGAAGTTTGCAAAGCACTTTACCTACATTTTACCACTTGATCCTTACAACAACCCTGTGAGGTAAGTGCTATTATTACACTGATTTCACAGATGAGGAAACTGGCTAAACTTTACAAAAATTACATCATTTGGTTCTCACAACAAGCCTGTGAGGCATATGATATTATTATCCCAATTTTATAGATGAGGAAACTGATGCAAAAAGAGGTTAACTGCTTGCCCTAGGTCATGGCTGAGCAAGAACTTGAGCTCAGGTCTTTCTGACTCCAAGTCCAACATTATGTCCACTGCATCAAGCTGCATGCCACAGAAGATGAATTTTATGAAAGTAAAATTGAGGATGGAAAGTATCTTCAGAAGGGACAAGCGTGAAACTCAGGTGAGCAATGATCATTCCAAATGGGATTAACGTGTGTGTGTGTGTGTGTGAGAGAGAGAGAGAGAGAGAGAGAGAGAGAGAGAGAGAGAGGTCATTGAAGAGAAAGGAAAGTCAGAGCAGGAATCACATTCACACTTTGGGCAAAGACTATTGTGGCTAAGTTCAAACTCCAGCAGATCCCACTAAGTGAGACTTCTGATGGGCCTGGTGATGAACTGTGGTTCTGCTGTGCTAGGGATAGTCTGGCTAACTGATGATTTCTAAGTGATGATTTCTCTTTGGGAAAGGAGGCAGCAAGTTATTAAAGTATTCACTAATATATAGAGAGGTCAGGGTGACAGTACTGCGGGAAAAACACTGACCCTAGAGTCTGAGCGACCTGAGGCCAAATTCTATGTCTAATGAGAGCTAATTATATAATTTTGGGCAAGCCATTTCACAACCTTGTGCCTCAGTTTCTTCATCTATAAAATGGGAAAACTGGACCAAATGACTGCTGGTGCACCTTCCAGTTCTTGATCTATGATCACATAAATTGGTTGGAGGGAGTACTCATCCTTATGAGATAGGAATCTTTTGGCATACTGAGGCCTATAGGATTTCAAAGGAATACTAATCAGTACAGGTTTTATTTTTTCTGATAATTCTCTTGGAATTGAGGATAACTGATGAAAAGAAGTGGCACTACAGATGTTACAAAAAGGCTATAAAACTTTTCATCTCCTGTGCTACTGTATTAGCAAAGCAAGGCTGTTCTCATCAGGAAGGCCTTGGACTCTTGGCAAAGCAGGTTAGAGATGTGAAGAGAACAGGAAATAAAGTCGATGATTTCACTAGCCATCAAGCAAATTGATGCAGAAAAGCACCCTGGACTTAAAGGAATTTTGCAAACAGCACACCCTACTTCCTCCACAAAGAAATAATCACAGGTGTCTGGTCATTTACAAAGACAACTTGTTTTGTCTGGCTAGTTTATTCTATGAGCAATTACCTGAATTGAAGTGGAGGGTTTGTCATCTGATTTCTTAAATCAATGCATGTTTACAAAGAAAAGGAACTATTTTGTTCCTTAAGATCAACAATTCTGGAGGGACAAGGAGGAGGGAGGATGTTCAAAGTTCTTTATTAAAGACTGGGAAACCCAATCTTTTCACTAGTGCCCAAATACTGTCAGTGAGTAGGAATAAAATCAGTGTTCACCTTCCGTTATGCTTAGCAGTAACCAGTTCATCCAGCTGGTGCCTCTCCCCTTTTATCCAACCTGTCTTTGATATCACTCAGCCCCTGGCTACAGAGACATCTGGAAGTTATTATCCAGCAGAGCATATCGCAAACCCATTTACATAATATAATATCATATTTTGTGTTCCTGCTTTGCTGAACGTTTTGGATCACATTAATGTTTAGGTAAATAATCAGCCAATCCCAGCAGTACAAATAATACCATATCTTAGCGTAGAGTCTGCAAATATTATTGATTTTATAGAGATCTGTCCTCCAAATGAAACATTTCCCACTCGGTGCAATAATGCACGATTCTTGCATTGTGAACAAACATTGCTCATGTTAGGCATGAGGGCGAATCAGATTTATTTCCAAAATATCAATGTTATTTATGACTCGCCTGCATTCCTCTGATTTGTCAGACTCATTGTTTTCATCGCTTCCATATAGCTTTGGGTTAAACATGTTTCCATAAAGAAATAATACTGCTTTTCTCAAAATGTCAATCCCAGTCTTGCTTTTTACTGGCGATAATTAGATTTGTTAAAAAAAAATAAAAGCATTGAAATCTATAAAGGTAGTTTTGCCACCCTCTCCCCCCCACCTCCTACATCCCTTCAATATACATTTGAAAAATGGCACATTTTGCTTGCCTGCCAGCATGTATATTTAAAATATTTAACTAGGGTATTGTCTGCAGCATTCTAGCTGGTTTCCATGGTAGCTAAGGAAGGACAGCAGAAAATGGTATTTAACAAACACAAAATAAAACTACCCCCCAAATCTCTAAGTTCTTTAACAAACAAAACATGTGAGCCATTCTAAATAAACATTTGCATGAATCCCTTCTCAAAGGCACTTACTCTATTTTTGCTTACATTGAGGATATGCCTCTGACATGAATGATGTGTCATTTTCCCAAAATGCACTACTGTTTCTCACTTTTTGATCTCTGATAAGAAAATCATCTGAAATATTCCTATCACCCTAATGAAAGATTTACTGAAAAAAAAGTATCATTTGCTCATTTATCTTTGGCAGAAAAAGAATGGATTCTTTAACATTTCTGGTCTTGTTAAACTCTCTCCCTAAAATGCTGAGCCACAGGAGAAAGAAGAGCCAGGGAAGATGCTGGAACTTCAATTATAGAACAACAGCTAGGGTGTATAAAACTAGTGTATTGGAACAGGAGGTTTGGAGGAATGGAACAAGTTAGGGAAAAGTGCTTTCTCCAGTTGTGGCCACCAAAATTCTTTTGGGAATCCTGGTCTGAAGCCACAAAAATACAAGGCAGTTTGAAATCGTTTCCAATGAACCTTACGATTCAAATTACTAATAATAAATGTGTTCTGTCAAATTCTTCCCTCCCCATCAACTATTCACTTTCTCTGCACAGTAAAACAAAAAACACTGACATAAACTGAGGAAAATGTCCCAACATCAGCAACATTTCTAGGGACAGGACAATAACATTATTATTTCTCTAGAGAAGGCACTAGTGGACAATGTAATGGGACTTTGGAAACATGTCATTGAAAATATAAGGAATCACATTTATGTTTTCTCTCTGTGTATGTCTCTCCTTTTCTCCCTCCCTCCTTCCTCTGTCTCTGTGTCTCCCTTCCTTCTCTCTCTCTCTCTCTCTCTCTCTCTCTCTCTCTCTCTCTCTCTCTCTCTCTCTCTCTCTCTCTCTCTCTCTCTCTCAGACCTTCATAACTTATCCTCTTCCCCAACCTTTCCAGTCTTCTTACACCTCACTCCTACCACAAATCTCTGCAATTCACAGGGATACTGGCCGCCTTTCTGTTGCTTATACAAGATGCTCCATCTCTTGATTCTGGGCGTTTTCATTGGCTGTCCCCCATGCCAAGAATTCTCCATCTCTTGGCTTCCTTTATTCAAGTCCCACCTAAAATCTCATTGTCTATGAGAAGCTCTTTCTCATCTCTCTGAATGCCAGTGCTTTCTCTCTGTTGATTATCTCCAATTTATCCTGTACATATCTCATTTGTGCAGTTGTTTTCATGTTGTCTCCCCCATTAGACTGTGAGGTCCTTGAGAGCAGAAGCTGTTTTGTCTTTCTTTGTATATCCACTGCTTAGTACCATGTTTGTCACATAGTAGGCACTTAATAAATGCTTACTGATTCACACACACACACACACACACACACACACACAGCCAGTTCTGTAAACCTAATCTACTAATTCCCTATATAAACATCTCTGGTTTGAACCAATTGTGCTAGACTGTTTGAAGTGGCAAATCAAGCTGTTTGTTTGATCACCTCCAGGGACTAAGGCAAACATAGGAATCCCAAAATTTGTACTTTTATCAAATCTGGTTATGGACAGTCAAGAATGTTCTGTTTGGTTAGAAACTCATTAAACAAAATTACCTTTTCAGTTACAGAAACAATACAATTATAGTATAAAACATTTTCAAAATTAAATCAGCTAGTTAAGTCAAAATTTATTACTTCCTTCTTTCTCTGCCCCAACCCCTATTTGTTAGCACTGGGGCTGCATAGAACAGTTCACATTAGAGTCAATTAGTAAGAAAAATTGTCAGTTTTGGCAAGCATGCAACCTCCTAGAACTCTTAAGCAGGGAGACAGGGGAAAAAGTTTGAATGAGAGTCTAACCTGAGAGGAGACTTTCAGTTACATTTCTTTCTAAGTGGTATATGGGGATTTGCTCAGCTCTAGCAAATCTCTCTTTTTCTTTCCTGAAATTGTCCTTGAATTTTCAAATGTTATGATTTTAAGTATTCCAAAGAGCTGAACTCTAAGGTCACATCTAGCACCAAGGTTGCAGACAAAGCATGGACCAGATTGTTCATATTGTTGGCATATAATCTCCCAGCATGGCTTTTCCAGACAGATGGATCTTAAGTGCCTTTGAATGTAGGAGGGTCCTATAGGATTATAGATCTTGACCTGGAAGGGGCCTTAGAGGACATCTAGTCCAAATGTCTCATTTTACAAATGAAGGAACTGAGGTTGAAAGATGTTAAATCACTTGTCCAACATCAGAAAGGTAATAACAGCAGGATTTTGAAGGCATATGGTGTAATTCAAGGTTAGTCTTTCCCTACAACAGAGGCAGTGTGGTGTGTAGAGGAGGCACTGAATTTGGAGTCACGAAAATTGCTTTGAATCCTGTCTCACACACTTATTAGCTATATTATCCTCAACAAGTCACTCACCTTAGGCTTCAGTTTCCTTATCTGTCAAATGAGCCTTTTGGACTCAATGACCTATAAGGTACCTTTCAGCTTGGAAACTATGATCCTATGACAACATTAAAGTGAGGCAATATGGCAGCTATATCATACACGATTAACTCTCCATTTTAGCAAATATTATCCAGATATACACTATTGCAACGGACTCTCCTACTTTCTAGTTATAAAAGAATGTTTCTTATGACTATTACTTTTTGTATAATCTAGGGGAAAATAATGCTGATCACTTCAAATTATGTCTTCTTTACAAAGATATCAGCAAAGATTTTTTTCCCCTACCAGCTCTCAACTAGGAAGTTTGACTCAGGATAAGAAGCCAGTTCACCTTATACCTGGATCACTTAAGCATGTAAATCTGAGATGATAGTATGAGTGAAATTTGATTTTAGTCCAGATTTAATAGAAAGTATCACCAACTCAAAGGGTAACAACATCACAGTGCCTTGATGTCTCTTCCTCAAATGTCACTATCAAAATTTTTCTTCATCCCATTTATTTCTACATAATTCCACAGTTAAAGAGAAGAAGGATATTTATTTAGGCTCAAGGAATCATCTACCCTGAAATTCAAGATACTTGGGAATGAACAAGAAAGACATTTATTCCTCTTGCAGTCAAACTCAGAGCTTCCTTTACTAACACCCAGCTTTTCATCTTGAAGTCTCACTCCAAAACTGGAATGAGCACATCAGAAGACCTCATCCCACCCCTACGGCCTCTCCCTGTGATGGATGGCTCCTCCAAGACCCTCCTTTGAAGGAGGGTTCCCAGGCTAGCCATGTTTCATTAGTCTGTAGGTTTCCCTCCTGATCCTCTCTACCATGCCCTACCTCCATTAGAATGCAAACTCCTCAAGGACAGGAGCTCTTTCTTTCTACTTTTATTTCTTGAATTCCAGATTCTTTCCCTTCTTCCCTTGTAACCCACCCTTACTAGGAAGATAAGCAATTTAATATTGTTGTACATGTGTAGCTACACAAAACATTTCCATAGTGGATATATTGTGAAAGACTGACTATATTTCCCTCCCTCCTATCCCGACCAGCACTTGTTCTATTCTCTACTTTGACCTTATCCCTTTTCAAAAGTGTATGCTTCCAACTTCCCTCCCCCCGAGCCTGCCCTCCCTTCCATCATTCCCCCTCTCATCCCCTTCCCCCCTACTCTCCTGTAGGGTGAGATACCCTATTTAGTATGTATGTCATTCCCTCCCTAAGCAGAGTATATTTTCAAAGCAGGGAAGGTCTTCAAATTCCCTTACACTTTTTATGGGGGCAGGGAAGATCTTCAAATTCCCATTGCCATTACAAAGGACTAGAAAAGACTTCTTGCAGAAAGTGGGGACTTCAGCTGAGTCTTGAAGGGAGTCAGGGAAGTCAGAGGTGAGGAGGGAGATACTTGTAGGCATGGAGGAATGTCAGTGAAAACACTGTTTTCAGAGGTTTGGGTAGTGACCTAAGACCTTTACACACGTCTGCAAGAAGAAACCAGGTATATACCCAGACTCAAAGACTCTTAGTATCAAACATTAGAGATATTATAATCTAACTTTTCCATTTTAGAGAGATTTAATTCAATTCAATAATCAATTATTATACTGCCTGCTATTTGTAAGGCACTATGCTAAGTGTTAGTGATACAAGGACAAACAGAAAAAATTCCTTTTTATGCGGAGTTAACATCCTATTGGGTGACTCCTACATATACACAGAGAAATAAAGCATATGACAATAGCTAAAATGTACATAACACATCCAGATTTATAAAGCCTTTACATGTATTATTTATCTGATCCATAATCTGGGAAGGGAAAAAGCACCTATCAGAAAACTGAGGCCCAGAGGCCCAAAGAGAAGCACAGAGACTTGTTCAAGTTTCCACATCAAGCTTGTGGCCAAGCAGACATTAGAACATAAGCATCCTAAATCCTAGCACAGCATTCTCCTTTCTATATCATGCTGATGCTTTCAAAGGTAGAGGGGAAAGATGGTAAAGCTATTAATGATGACTGTCAGGTTTGCCTGTTTTGCTATGATGATAATTAATGCTAACTCACTCGTACAGTGGTTTATGGTTTACAAAGCATTTTCTTCAGCCTTGTCAGGCAGGTAGTATAAATATTATCATCCCAAATTAGAGAGGAAGGAATTGAGGTCCAGAGAGGTTAGGTAGTTTGTCCAATGGCATACAGCTAGAATATGCCAGAAATATAACTTCAATGGACTGTAGTTAAATCTTTAATTAAAACCTGCTAAAAGCAATTGCCAAATTCTATACAAGTGGGTAGCACAGTGGATAGACAAAAGGATTAGGCCTGGAGTTGGGAAGACCTGAGTTCAGATTTGACCTCAGATGCTTAATAGCTGTGTGACCCTGGGTAAGTCACTTTACCCCATGTGTTTCAGTTTTCTTAAGTATAAAAAGAAACTGAAGAAGGAAATAGGAAACTGGTATCTTTGCCAAGAAAGCCTCAAATGGGATTATGACTGAACAACAACACAATTTTATACAATTCAGAGAGAAGGGCAATCCATAACTGAGAGGCATGTATTATAGCGGAAGTCCTGTAGGCTAGTTTTAGCCTTGCCATGAATTAAGTTGTTTCATCTTGGGCTAGATATTTACTGATCTCTCCCACTCTCTCAACCCCCCCATATTACATTTGTACATATTTTTTTGTGAATGGGTGTATATCTATATACACAGGGTGTTTGAAAAGTCTTAGTGCATTTTTCGGCTTTAATAGCTTAAATATATGGAAATATACAAATGCATATGCTTTTGACTTTGTATTCCCAGGATTTAGCACAGTTCTAGTCACATAATAAGTGCTTAATAAGCTCTTTTTAAAAATTGATTTAGACTTTTGAAGGTCCAGCTTCTTCACATGTAAAATAGGGATGCTTCTTAATTCATAGGATTTGTGTGAGGACCAACATAAGTTATATGAGCATGTTTTGAAAACTATAAAGAATTATACAAATGAAAGACATTTTCCTCATCCTTCTCCTCTCTGGGCCTTTATCACATTCTCTGAGGAGGTACTAAATGACCTGTAAGATCCTTTCCAGCTTTAAAATCCTATACTGAAAACTGTTATTGTTACTACAAGTTTCTGATGAGCAAGATCAATGTCAATTTCCTTTAGGTTATCTTTTCCATTCATAGCTCTTAGCCTTTTCTTCCTAAAACCCTTTTTTTCTGGTGTCACTTTTGCTAAATGGTATTAAAAAGGGAAACAAACACTGGTATCTAAAATCAGATAGGAGTTATGTCCAATTAGTGAGGCTCCCCTTGATTTGGTTAACCGAATTAATGCAGTGCTTGCTGGCGTGAACTCCAATCCCCCAAAGATCTATCTGCTTGGTTACCTCCATGCAAAGCCATTACATGGGAGAGTCGATAAAGAAGAGTCCTAGTTTCTTCAGCAGTCAAATTACTCAGTAGATCATTTAAAAGCTTCATTCAGGTAAACACTGTTTTGACAGACAGCTGATATTGATTGTGCAAAATTTCTGTGTTTTTGCCGGGCAGCTGCTGATTTGACAAGTGATTCATGAAAGAATGCTCTAATTGCAGCACATGGGATAGAACCACAAGCAAACACGTGTAGTTGCAAGGACTATGAATTTTCTTGGCATACAAACCCACTGCCCCTCCTCATGCTGGTAAACCAACCCCCCCCCCCCCATCTTTAAAGCTGTAGTAGACATTTTTCACTGTGTCCACACAATGACAAGCCAATGGGCTGCAGAGTGAAAAATTTAGTCAACTACTCTCTGCCATCCCCCTTTTTTTCTCATTTGTTTTATACATTGCCAGAAAACTGATCTAACTGGTGTCTTTCTACCTATTTTTTCTAAATGACTTGACTAACTTTTGATTGAGCACACTAATTGTCATTTAGAGGCATTGCCTTAATGGGATAGTTTTTCACTGCTTTGGTGGAATTTTACAGACCTATAGAATGTTAGAGCTGAAAGGGACCTTGGAGATCCTCCAGTGTTTGCATCGAAAAAATGAGGAATGAGTTAAAGGGAGAATGTCAAAGATAACCCAAGATAATAACCTTTTAAAGTCCCTTCAAACTCTAATGACACATTCTGGGACCTTGGTGCATCCCTATCTTGAGTGGCTTCTCCTTTGGTTTGCCTTTTGCCATCTCTGGAATTCAAATCTAGCCAGGCGCAACAGAGTAACACAGTCCCAGTGAAAAAGTCTATTAAGAAGTTGTAAGCCTCTAGAGTTCAAAATACATTTCATAGGGAAAAGAGGAAGATAACATCAAGGTGTACTTTTCAACTGGAACCTTCTGGAAAATTTTTAAAAGCCACTTGTGTCATTTATCATTAGATATAATTTTGGGATAACTGGCCTACTGTCCCCATCCATTACTAACCAGCCATTCTGCATGTCCCCCCGATACACTCTGGGAGTTTTCCCCTTCCTTTTCTAAGTCAGAGAAGACTGGACATTTCAGCCTGTTTTCCTATTTTGCTGTCTCTGCTTACTGCCTGGGGCATTAGGGGAGAGGAGAGCAATCTTCTCTCCCACAATAATATCAGCCAATTTGTGTAGTTCTTTGATAGGGGAAATAAATATATTTCTCCTCCATTCCCTAAAGGCAATCAGTTTATGCCTGTAGCAGATCTGATTTGTCTGACAGTACTGTCTTAACTTGCATAAGTGGGTAGGTTATTAACACTCATTAAAATAGCCACTCTTCAAAAACAAAAATGAAAAAACAAAGTGACCCTGTATGGGTTGCCTTCAAGCTATGTAAAGAAGTTGTTTCCTTTTATTTCATCTAAATTTACCACTTTTCAATTTCATTGAGTGCCTCATTATGGAAAGGGATAAAAGGTCTGGCTATTTTCTGTCAACAGTGTGATTCTTTATCATACAGACCTCAGCCAAATGATCTCATACTTGCTTTTCCAAGCCAAATATTGCCTCTTTTTTTTTTTTTTACACACCTTTCTTTTTAAAGCCTCATATGCCCATTACCATTCCTTCTGTGGATCAATGAGGCTTTTCTTCAGTTGAAATTCCTAAAATCATGGGTATCCTCACTTAAGAAGTCCTCACAGCAATCTGTCAGAGTGTGCAGCCTTTGGAGGAAGGCTGATAACACACTGAATAAAGGCACTGTTAGTGAGCAGGAGGGACAGCAGCTGAATCTCAGCTGTATTTTACATTCTATTTCCCTTTCTAAGTGACTCTAGACTCTTCCAATGCACCCCCACCTCACCCCTAGCTCCCCACCTTGAAAAAGAACTAGAGGCACTTGGTTTAGAAACTGGGAAGCTGCTAGACATGGTTGCAATAGCTAATGACCAATAGCATGGCTGTCGTTGCTGCAGGAAACTCAGTTCTGGGCTCACAATGATGTTGTTTACAAACCTCTGAGAGGAGGTAAACCAAACCATGTTTCAAATGTAACTGGGGAGCTTGTTACTGGAAGGAATCCTATCATGATAATAGGAATACTTTATGGTAGGGTTACTCAATCTGGGGTCTAGAAACTTAAAAAAAAAAAAGATAAGTATTTCCTTTGCAACCCAGTGCATTATATTTTATGCATTTAAAATATTCTGAGAAGGGATCCATTGGTTTTTACCAAAAAAAGGTTAAGAATCCCTGCTTTAGGGTTACAGCATCATAGGATAATTAGCATAGAGTTACAAAGGAACTCAGAGGCTGCCTAGTCCACAACTCTGATTTTACAGAGGAAGATTCAAAGAAGTTATTTGCCAAAGGTCACATAAGTAGAGGTTACATGAGAGGAAGGATTTGAACTCAGGTCCTCTCTCTGCAGCCATTATACATACCAGTGTGCATGTTGCCTCCTCTATAATTATTTTTTTTTGCAAAAGTATTAACTATTTATCAGTCCCTAATTGCTTTTGGATGTGTTGATTTAGTAGTATTGTAAACTGAGGGAATTTCTGTAATGCTTCTCATTCCTTCTTCTTGTACTCATTTCTCTTTTCTTGGAAAGGAGGTGTTATGTGCATAGAAGACCTCAAAGAGAAGAGGGTCAAAGGAAAGGATGAGGGATGGTTCATTGTTCCAAAGGAAAAGAAGCTCAAGACATAAGCAGAGGAGGAGGCATGAAGATGAGAGTGGGAGAAGAAGAGGAGATAGAGCATCTTTGGCATAGCAGGATAAGAGAGTAGGAGGAAGTGAGAAGTGAATGGAGAAACTCCGTTGAGTTTTAAATTTGAGGACCAGAAACTTGGACCTGCAGGAATTGGTAAGAGAAATTTAATGAAGGATAACAGGATCAAATATTCAGAGTTGGAAGGCACCCTAGAGGCCATCTGGTCTTAATCCATTCCCCATTTGACTGTTAAAAAAAAAAAGAATGGTGGCAATTGATGACTGATGAAGAATCTGAAGTCTAGAGAGATAGAAAGTGAGGCTGGAGACCTTGAACAGCCCTCCTTCATTCAAATCAAAGTCAACTGTCATCATTTCCCTGATGCCACAATCCTCTTTGAAAACAAAGAACAAACACAACCTGTGAGTAGACTGATCTGCCTGAATGGGGGCCCAGCTAGTTGGGTAACTCAGCTCGTCCTCTCCCTCTCCCTCTCCTCTTCTCCAAAGGAAGATTCATGTCATCATTTCCCTGATAACATGGTCATCTTTGAAAATGAAGGACAAATGCAATTTGCCCAAAGTCACCCAACTTGTTCATAGCTCAGTCAGGGTGAGAATACAAATATCTTAATCCAATGAGCCTTCCATTGTGTCCTAATTCATTTCTATTTGTAATTCATCTGTGATGGGCAAATTAAATGAGTTATAGCATTCTTCCAGTCAGGTCAAAGTAAGGCTATGCAGGTCCGTGAGTTTTCTTTTTCCCCCCCCGTGAGATTTTTTTCTGTTTCAAAGTTGCAGACAACATTTCTAACCCAGACCATCATGCCATGATGCACTACAGTCACAAGGCAGAACTGGGAGACAGAGGAGATAGAGCCTTCATTCAAACAGCATTTTAATGAGCATCTACTATGTGTCCAGGGGGAAATACTGAAGAGGATCCAATTATGAAGATACTGCTGGCCCTCAAGAAACTTGTAGTCTAGTAGCGGAGATAAGACATGGGCATACATGACTCCAATATATAACAATAATAAATGCTAAGTGATGTAGAAAATCTTATGGAAGGTGAACAGAAGGAGAAATGACTTCTGGTCTGGGGTGGGAGGGATCAAGAAGGTTTGAGATGAAATGAGATTTGACTTTGGCCTTGAAAGATGGATAGACCTTTAATAGGCAATTATAGGGAAGTGGGCTCTTTTAGAGCTACTCTTAGACCTAAGAAAAGTTTTTAAAAGAGACAAAGAATTTTAGTAGAGCATAGGCTACATTAGGAAAATGACTAGGAGCCCATTTTAACTATAGCATAGAATATACAAAAAGGAACATGAGAAATAAGGCTAGAAAAAGTATTTTAGAATCAGATTGTTAGTTGCTTCAAAAGAGCCTTTTCAAAGAGCTTGGAATTTGTTCAGAAGTCAATGGGGAATCATTGAGAGTGTTTGAGGGAAATGACTTAGGAAGATTACTCTGAAAACATATGCAGATAGAGGGAGGACAGACTGGAGGCAGAGACTATTATAATAATCTAGGCAAGAGATAATGAGGATTTCAACAAGGAGATCAGTATAAATCCATTTTATCAGGGGGAACGTGCAAAGAGAATGCTTCACTCCTACCTTCAATCAATCAACGGCATTTATCTAGTGCTTACTATGTACCACTTACTGTGCTACAAAGAAGAATTAAAAAAAAAAACAACCATCCTATCTTCAAAGAGATTATATTCTAAATTGGGAGAAAAAAGACATACAGAGCAGATACAAGGTACATACTGAGAGTGGATCTAAGCCATTATGTTAATTTATTAATGAATTTATATTCTAACTTTAACTTGGTTATCGTAGGACCATAGATTTATAGCTAGAATAGACCTTAGAGGTCACTGAGTCCAATTTACTTCATTTTATAGATGAGGGAACTAAAGTGCAGAGAGTTTAACTGACTTGTCTAGTAAGTACCTGAGGCAGGATTTGAACTCAGGTCTTGTTGACTCTGAAATCAACTCTCTCCATTGTGACAGACTCACTGCCTTCTGCCTTTTAATGATCTAGCTATTATACAGCACTAAAAGGTATGGAAAGTATTAACTTATTTAACCTTCACAACAATCTATGAGGAAGGTGCCATTATTATCCCCATTTTACAGATAGGGAAACTGAGGCTATGACTTGCCCCAAATCACACAGCTAAATAAGTCTCTGACACAGGATTTGAAATTAGATTTTTCTGACTCCAAGTCCAAAACCGTCCACTAAGCCACCTAGAAGTCTCTTTTCTTCAAACCTTGTCTGCCTCGGAGATATCAATTTTGCAATCTGTAGTATCCATAGGTCCCAGTGTACAGTTGGTGCTTAATAAATACTTGTTTAATGAACCAATGAATGTTTGCTGAATGATGTTAAATGAGTTAAAGGAAAGGGAATTAACCTGTCTTGTTAGAGTAATTCCTGGTTCATTTCACTTCATTAAGTATTTATGGCTTTTAATCTTGGAAAGGCTCTGAACAAAACCCAAGAAACCTCTAGAATCCATGAAGAGACCTGGTTCTATGATCCACCAGTGCATTCAATTTAGTCCTTGCAAGTAATACATGCTGACCAGCCAGGACCTTCAAGGCAGGTGCCTTATAACCTTGGGCCTTCCTCAATGAGAAAGACTTCCAACTTTGAAGAGTTGTTTAGTGTTCCACATCCTAAAATACCCAAAGTGCTGCTAGTAGGCAGACATGGCAGTGAAGTAGGTGGGGATGTTCACACATTTTATAAAGGCTCCCTAGCAGGAATGACATTTCAATAACATATACACATAATATCTAAGCTGTTGACTCAAATATGATAGATGCAAGCACAATGAGTCAAGATTATATATTATCTGATGAATATTCATTGTCCCTGTCTTCTTTGCCTAAAGTCACATGCTTTATCATTTCTACTTCCCTGGATAGTTTCTATCCCAATACTTGAGTCTGGGATAGCCTCAAAAACCTAAGTCATCTAACCCTCTGCTCAAATTCATCTACCACTGGAATTTTGACTATGTATGTAAAACCCTTTTCAGACTGGATTGTAACTGGAATCAGGATGATGATAAGAATAAATAGTATAAATATTAATAGCCAACATTTATTTCACCAAAGCAAGATGACAATCGATCTTTGACTAAGAGATGAGATGCAGGGGGTATCCTGGAACACATGATGGCTAAATGGCTGCCCAGGGTCACAAAGAAAGTAGGTGTCACAAGGTGGATGAACCCAGGTGTTCTAGATTCCAAGCCTAGCACCCCATTCAATACACTACTTTTCCCCTGTTAGATAGATAAAAATGACAAAATGAAGTCAAGACCATTGTCCTATAAAGGACTCAGAGATACCTGGATGGCAGGCCAATCTAACACTCAAATGTATTGCTACTATTCCAGTCCTGAAGCCTCCATCTCTCCTTTGAGGCCACCAATTACATTGAATTATGTGGCAGTTTGGGAATGTGGGCACATACCCATTAAGTCATGAAACTGAAAGCTAGGACTCTGGAGGCAGAGGGTTGGTTCACTTACACATTAAACTGTCTGCCCGTAACTTCTGGACCCCATATCCCTTAATTAACAGGGATTGCAACATGAATTACAGAAATTACTGGGTTGTCCTCACTAGTCCTATAGAGGTCTGGGTATCTGCCAGAATGGAATTCAGGGATACCTGGATGTAGTCTCCCTCCCTCATCTCTCTCCCCTCTCTGAATTCTGGGTAGGCCACTGGAGTCTTAAATACTCATCCTTAGATTAAGTCAAAATGCACACCTGGAAAACAATCATTTTCCCTAGGAAAAGAAAAACAATAAAGAAGGAACACTCATCTCCTAGTCTATGTTCTGCTCTGGAATACTGCTCAGCCAAGTTTATCTTTCATAAATGCTGACGTGAGCTATAAGACCTAATATTAGTTTCATAAACAACAGTTTCTTTTTCGCAAACTATACCCCCAGGTCCCATTGACACTTTCAAGTGTTACAACAACCAGTCAGATGAGAACAGTGTGAGAAACTTTATCTTAAGTATTTACTGTTATGCTGGAATATTGCTCAGATTCCTCTGGGGCAATTCAGCACTCCTGTGGGAAATATGTGACCTCATTTGCATTTTCTAATTGAATTGCTATCAGGTTTCCTGCAAGACTGCACAAAAAAAAAGTTCCTCCAGAGCCCAGCACTGCTGGTATTACCCACAGAAAGACCTGCTTTAAATAGTTGCTAAAATGGGGGGAAAAGGAGAAAAAGTTAGCAAATATTTATGGTTCATCAAATGGATTCTTACACTTAAGTCTGTCAGTTTTATATCTTTCCCTCAGGCAAATCACTTAAAGAAAGTACAGGTAAGCCTTGCTTTCAGAAGATCCAATATATGACAATTCAAATGTTCAAAGCATAGATGATTTAAGTGTGTGCTTGTGTGTTCGTGTGTGTGTGTGTGTATGTGTAGAGGATACCTTTGTTCTCCTCAGCTTTGTTCCTGCTTTTTGTACTTTGTTCTTGAAGAGGACTGTGACATAAGGGAGGTGATGCCTTTTGCCATTATATGTAAGTGAACTGGATTTAAGAGAGAGGAAAGGCTGTGCAAAGTCACTAGCCTCACTTTCACCTCTGGAGTCATCTGGGTCCAGTGGCAAGATATAGATCAGGTATCTTAGCTTTACAAAGGCAGTCAAGCCTAATGGAAAACATCAAAAGAGTGAGGCTTAAATGCTGGCTCCCCCCTTTACTGTGGGCAAATTTAGTAACTTTTTTGAGTCATTTTCTTCACCAGTAAAATAAGAATAATGCTGGAGTGTTTTAAAATGCTTCATAAATATGATCTATTATTGTCATTGTTACAGAAAGCATTCACTTCAGTGTTCCCTCAAGTAGAATTCATTCACTCAATTCTGATGTTTTGTTTACAAATCCCTCCACTGAAGTCACTAGCTGCAAGCTGGCATATTAGATAGTGCTCTGGACTTGGAGTCAGGAGGACTTGGGACCAAATTCTGCCTCAGGAACTTACTACTTAGGTAACTCAGGAGAAATCACCTAACAAGTCAATAAGCATTTTATTAAGCACTTACTATGTGCCAGGAATTGTGCTAAGTACTGGAGATACAAAGGTAAAAACAATTCATTCCTCAAGGACCTCACAAACCAATGGAGAGACAGCATCCAAATAGCTATGTACAAACAAGAGATATCAAAGACAAATTGTAAATAATCTCAGAAGGAAGGCACTAGCATGGTGAGGTACTGGGATGTAGAAGGTAGGACTTTAGTTGAGACTTGAAAGAAATCATGGGAGTCAGAAGGTGGAGATGAGGAGAAGGAAGATTCCAGGCACAGGGGGCATCAGTTTCCTCATCTGTAAAATGGAAATGATAGTACCTAGCTCAGAAAGTTATTGTAAGCATCAACTGCAATAATATATACAATGTGCTTTATAAATATTAGCAATTATCACTAATGACTATTATGGTTAAAGTTCCATTCTGTTGCCTCACGATGGTATGTAGGTAGCCATAGGTTCCCAAGAGCTATGCCATGGGAATCCAATATCTGGTGGGCAGTACCCAAGCTGGAAAGTACTAAATTAGTCAAATATTGTCTGGACAGTAGATGTTTGTCATCTAAGGACCAAAGGAGATAAGTGTAGACAGGTTTATGACTATATTAGGTAATTTTTTTTTCCTTTGGGCTATAACAACTCATCAAACTGTCTTACTAAGGTATGGGGGTAAGGTCATCTGCTTGAATTTCACCCGTTGACATCATGACCATTTGAAGTGGTGAAGAAAGATTACAGATCACTAGTCAGCAGATGGAGGGTGGGTGAGAGGAACTTAAAGCTACTATCTGGGGGGCCATGGCAAATTGAAGCTCTAACAGAAATGAGGATATAAATCAATCTATGTCTTAATAACTCCTCTTCTGTAAGGAGTAGCATTGCTCTTCTAGTCTCCTAATAAGAAAACTTAAAGTCATTGATTTTCTTCTGCTTCTTTCAATAACAACAATAATATGGGATAAACAGGTTTATACACACATATATGTATGTGTGTATATATTTGTATGTGTGTATATATGTATATGTACATGTATATATGTGTATATATTCAGCAAGATGGTGCATTGGGTGGAGATCTGGACCTAGAATCGGGAAGAGCTGAGATCAAATCCAGCCTTAGACACACTAGCTGTGAGACCCTGGGCAAATCATCTCTGTCTGGCTTCAGTTTCCTTATTTGTGAAATGGAGATAATAATAGTAGATACCTGTTAGGGTTGTTGTGAGGATCAAATGATATTATTTGCAATATCTTATATTATTGTAGCATTATATATTATTTCTAATGTGTATAATATTATTTGTTAATATTTGTAAAGTGCTTAAGTATGATGACTGGCACATATTTGGCATTTAGTAAGATCAAATGTGCATCCAGACACACAAACACACATACTTTTGGAACAAACAATCATGGCTTCACTGAATAATTACAAAGACTTTGTAATTGTAAAAGTCTTTGGATTTGCCAAAGGTAACCTTAGCCTCTGAAATGGCTAAGATCCAAGGATTGAATCAAAAGGTCCTCCATGGACAAGATTCATATGAGGTCAACCAACAAAATGTTGACAAAGAAGCACTGAACAAATGGGTAAATCTTGTGGATTTGTTTGTCAAAACATAATGGTTTGTGATGACAATTCAGAACCAGATCATTGCTACAGAAAAAGCAGAAGAATTATCCTTTAGGAGCCTAGGCTTAAAGATCAATGCAGATTATACAAGGAAAAGGTAGAACCTCTAAAACACCTCACTGCAAATGAAAAAAAAAACGATGACCTATAGAATACCCACCCAGATATGACCTAGAATTATATACATCAGAAGTTAGCTATTTTCATGGGTTGAATGATGTAAAATTCCTCCATAGCAAATGCAGCCCTGGACTATTCTGAAGAACTCAACCAATCCAGAGTATTAGAATTTGAACATTATTCCAATCTAAACTTTTGCCCCCAACTCCACAAAAATTTAAGAATATTGCTTTTGATAAATGTGACCAGGTGACATAGAACGATACACTTTCAGAATATAAAATCAAGAACAGGAGGTCAAAATTAAGTGGAAAGAGCATGAGGTACCTCTCATTTCAGCTGTCTAGTCTCTTCCTGGAGTCGTATTAAATTCTTAATTGGCCTATAAAGGCTGAGCTTCTGCCTTAATATTCTCCCTGAACTACAAAAAAAGAAACCCCCAAACCCAACGCAGTTATTTCATCCACCTGTGCAATAACAGTCTATGGAATATTAAATATTTAAGAGTAACAGAAAGATAGTGATTTGTCACAAACTTGTTTCTATCTAAACTACTTTAAAAAGATGAGAACAAGACAATAATAATGATGATAATAACAAAAGATGAAAATAGTAATAATATTATCTCTTAGTTTGACAGGTTGAGAGTATTCTCCCTACCACAACCCTGTAAGGTAGGAACTGTATCATTATCTCACACATTATTGTGAGACTGGAAGAAGGAATCCTGGATAGTGAGAGGATTAGAGTGGGAATCTTTAGCTTGGAGAAGGTTTAGTAGAGACATGACAAGCTATCTTCAAGTATTTGAAAGCCTGTCATCTGGAATGGAGATTAGACTTGTTCTGATTAATCTCAGAGGACTAAGTCATCAGCATTGTATGGAAACAGTAGGGAGGCAGATTTAGGCTATGTGTTAGGAAAAACACCCTAATAATTAAAACTATATCAAAGTAGAATGGTTTTCCTTTGGGAGGTAGGGAGATCTCCTTTCTTGGAGGTCTTAAGGTAATAACTACATAACTACTGGTTGAGGATACTGTAAAACGGATTCTCAGTTAAGCATGATTTGGACTAAAAGGTCTTTCAGATCCATTATTATTATCATTATTTTTTAAAGCAATTGGGGTTAAGTAACTTGCTCAAGGTTACACGGCCAGTTATTTCTGGGTGTGGTGCTAAGTATCTGAGCCCAGATTTGATCCCAGGTCATCCCAACTCTGGGGCCAGTGCTCTTACTCACTGTGCCACCTGGCCGCCCCTAAGCAATTGGGGTTAAGTAACTAGCTCAAGGTTACACAGCCAGGTGTTTCTGGGTGGGTGCTAAGTGTCTGAGCCCGGATTCGATCCCAGGTCTTCCAACTCTGGGGCTGGTGCTCTTACTCACTGTGCTACCTGGCTGCCCCTTTCAGGTCCATTATTACTCAGATAGTCTCTGATTCTGTGAAATGTTCAAATGTATAGGACTGAACACACGTGCAGTTCCAGAAGAGAGTTTCTTTGGGCTGAAATAAATTAAGGTTTCAAGGAAAAAAAATGGGTGGTCCTGGAAGACTGCCATTTGCCTCCCCTAGTCTGTTTGCAGGTTTAATAGTTAAGTTGATGGGGCAGCTAGGTGGCACAGTGAATAGAGCACCAGCCCTGGAGTCAGGAGGACCTGAGTTCAAATATGACCACAGATACTTAACACTTACTAGCCTTGTGACCTTGGGCAAGTCTCTTAATACCAATTGCCCTGCCCTCCCCCCTCCAAAAAAATAAAAAAAGCAATAGTTAAGTTGACAATTTTATTGCTTCCTTCTGTAGTTGGGGGAGGTGAGATGGTGTTGTGGAGTGTAATTTGTTAAATTTAGGTGGTCCCTTCTCTAGTCACTAAAACTATCCCATCTGACACAGTCGTAGAATCTTCTTGGGGGACATATACAGTACTATTAGTCACTACAGTTGTATTTTTCATCTTTTGTTGAAACATATTCTAATAGTTGTAGAAATTAGGTTGGTAAACTGGGATACTCCACATGTTGGGCTACAAATACAGAGATCCCTTCAGAAGTTAAAAAAATTCTTCACAGAATCACAGACTATGAAAACTGGAAGGTGCTTAGATATCATCTGGGATAGCAGCGTTAAACTCAAATCAAAACTGTGCCACTAAACTGCACTTAAGTATCCCTGCAGCTGGCATATTAATTTAAACCACCTGTTAACATTATTTATATTCTATTGTATTTTTAAATATTTTGTTAAATAGTTCCCAATGACATTTATATTTGGTTACTGCCCAGGGGAGTTGTTGGTGTTCATCCTTTGTTTTTCAAAGAGAACCAATGGCATCATGGGTGAAGTCTTGACTGGTCCATAATTGGATTTAAGTGAGGTAGAGTGTACAAAGTCATCAGCCTCACTCTCTCTTCCAGAGTCATCAAAGTCCAGTGGCAAGACAAGCCTCAGGACAACTGGTGATGGCCTGGGAAGCAGTAAATGATGACATTGGCATCTTTGATGTCTGACCAAGCTCAAAGCACTCCACAGATCCTGCTTCAGCTGCCTTCATGGCTTTTAGAACAAATTGTTCTTATCCACTCATTATGCTGGGGGAAGTCTTCATATGCCAGGGGTAGACACCCCACCTAACTCAGCAACAGGTTTGAGACCTGTCATTTACTCTCAACCTAGTTTAGCCCATCTGCCAAGAAAATTTTTACCAGGGTGTAGCCACTGCACATGCTACAGCTTCTTGGAGCCACAGGTGAGAGTTAGGTGGCAGGTGGACACCAAAGGTGGATGAGGAACCCTGAAAAGGATGCAGCAAGCTTTCACACCAGAGGCAGTAGGCCTTCCTGAACACTCCATATATCCCAAGAGGAGTTGTACAGAGGGTGACACTTCTAATCTAGTCCAATCTTCTCATCTTACAGAAGAGGAAACTGAGGCTTGGAAAAGGGAAGTAAACTGAGTATGGTCACATAAGTTATAAGTCTCAGAGCAATGATTCAAATCCAATTCAATTTTTCTACTATACTGCAATCCTGGATTTCTCAGTGAGTATTTCAAGGCCATTGCTTTGTGACTGTAAGACTATAGGAATGATAATAGCTGACTACACAGTGCTTTAAGATTTACAATATAATTTACATGATTTTTCTCATTTGATCCTTACAACAACTGTGTGAGGAACATACCACAGCTACTGCTTTCCTCTTTTTACAAAAAAGGAAACTGAGATTTAGCAAGGATAAGTGATTTACCCTGGGATCACATATTTAGTAAGTGTTGAAGTTAGAATTTAAACTTGTCTGTATTGATCCCAATGCATCACTCTTTTCACTATACCAGGGATATATTAGAGTCTGCTCAAATAGACCCAGCCAACTGTAAAGTTTTCAGTGTAGGAAATACCTGGGGAATACACAAACACTGCCTTGTTTGATTTTTTTGGTTTTTGTTTTGATGTTACCTATGAAAGTGACAGAGAAAATGTTAATATGCAGATTAAACTTAAAAAATTTGTTGTAGGTAGATTTTGGATGTGTGGGTGGGGGTGGAATGGAGCTGATTGTTAAACATTTACCAACAATACCACTCCACTATACCATGCTACCTACCATGGTAGCTTACTGATTACAACTTTCATTTCCTCACTACTCAGTATTGCCCAGAATATTCCCCATTTTGGTATGACCAAGGTTAAAATCGGGATAAGAAGCTCATCACATAACATAAAAATCAATGCCAATGCATTTTTTTTAAAGCAGAATTAACATTTAAGTCTAGAAATAAATCATGTCGACTCATTCAGGCAGAACGAATTACAGCACTTCAGGAAAAAAAAATCAACTTGCTTGTTGTTCATTAGGGACAAATTTAGAATGCATCTCTCTTCGTGCATTATAAAAGAGTAAAAATTCCCACCTAATGGGCATGGGTTAGGTACATTTTTTGACATAACCAAACCTGGAAAATGTATCCCTGTGTTTTTGGTTTAGGTCAGCATGAGCTCTGATCTGATAAAAGGGATCCAAGATGAAACATAATCTTGATCTCTCAAACTGTCCAGGTTTTCTTAATATAGAGGATCTCAAGATGTGATTTGGGGACTCCTGGGGTGGGGTGGGGAGCCTGAGTACCTTTCAGGGGGTCCACAAGGTCGAAACTACTAAAATGTCTTAATTCCTAATCTAATAAATATAGATAGATATAACCCACACAAACAAAAGCTCTGGGTGGAGGGCGGGGTTCCTCAATAATTGTTTAATTATTTTTATTTTCCAGTGAAGATCTTTCTCTCCCTTATACCCTCCCTCTCTTCCATTAAGAAAATAGAAAAAAAAACTCCTATTGCAAACATGTACAGTCAAGCAAAAGAAATTCCTACACTTGCTATGTCAAAAAAATTGTCTCAAATTGAACTCTGAGCCAATCACCTCTCTATCAGGAATTGAGCAGAATGTTTCATCATGTATCCTCTGGAATCATGGTCATTGCTGGTTCTTAAAACTATCAGTCATTCATTTTTACAATATCATTGTTATTTTTTATTTTTTTAAGCAATCGGGGTTAAGTAACTTGCTCAACGGTCAGTTATTATTATTATTTTTGTGTGGGTGCCGAGTATTGGAGGTCGGAACCAATCCCAGGTCTCCCAACATTGGGGCCAGTGCTCTTACTGTGCCACCTGGCCGCCCCTAACCAATTGGGGTTAAGTAACTTGCTCAAGGTTACACGGCCAGTTATTTTGTGTGGGTATTAAGTATCTGAGCCTGGAACCAAACCCAGGTCTCCTGACTCAGAGGCCAGTGCTCTTACTCACTACACCACCTGGCAGCCCCCAATATCATTGTTATTGTACGTATTTTTCTCCTGCTTCTATTCACCTCCCTCTTCATAAGTTCATATAAGTCTTCTCAGGTTTCTCTATAGCTATCCTCTTCATCATTTCATGCAGCACAATAACACTTCATCAAATACACACACACACACACACACACACACCATAACTTGTTCATCCATTCCCAAATTAATCGAGACTCCCTCAGTTTTTAATTCTTTGCCTTCTTTGAGAATAGAGATGTTATAAATATTTTTTGTGCATATGAGGCCTTTTTCTCTTTTTTGGTTCTTGTTGGGGGTATTGACCTAGGAAAGGTATTGATGGGTCAAAGGGTATACAATAGGTTAATATCTTTTTGGTCATAGTTTCAAATTGCTTTCCAGGATGGCTGAACTACTTCCTAGTTCCAAGTGGGCATTAATGTATCTGTTTTCTCATAGCTTTCCCAGCATTTTCCCTTTTCTTTTTAACTTTTTCAATCTTATGGTTTTGAAGTAGAATCCAGAGTTGCTTTAATTTGTATTTAATAATTAGTTATTTAGAGCATTGTTTCTTACGACTATAGATAGCTTGGATTTCTTCTGGAAACTGTTTATATCTTTTGGTCACTTATTAATTGGGGGATGGCTCATATTCTTATTAATTTGAATCACTTCCCTATGAATTTTTGAAATGAGGCCTTGTAGTGGCAACCACACTGGCATACCCAGGATGGCTGCTAGCATAGGTTCTTAGATCTGCTTTACTAGGAAAGAGAACTCTTTAAGGGGTCAACAATCTTTTTTTATTCAACATTCATTAGTTCAAGGGAAAAGTCAGCATCCTGAACTTCTGAGAAAAATCCAAACAGAGAAAATATAAGCAGAGAAATAAAGACTAACACACAGGGCTTCTAATTGTCTGAGAAATTAGTACAGATCAATAGACAGATCTAATTGTCTGACCAAGGAAACACATACATAGTTACCAGAGAGAGAGAAGCATTGACATCTGGGTTTTTCAAAACTGGGAAGCTCCTTAATGGCTACCCAGAGTCTCATCTGACCACATCACTAGAACACTCTTCCAGTGAGTGAGTCCCAAAGCAAAATGCTTATCTCAGAGTATATATACCCTTTTTAGAGCCAGAGGGCATCACAACCCTCCTGATTCTGTGCCTAATTAGAAATTAACAAAAGGTATGAAAGCCTTCCTATCAGCAAGCCTCCCCTAAGCAAGCCTCCCTTAAGGACTCCACGTGAGGTCTATTAATGGGCAGAGGAACATCTTATATCCCATTAACATTACAGGCCATTATCAGAGAAACTTACTAAAAAGATTTCCCCCCAATTACTTGCTTCTCATCAGCTTTTAGCTGCATTGGTTTTGGCCCTCAATAATATTTAAGAGTATAAAGGAGTTGGGGTGGCTAGGTGTCACAGTGAATAGAGCACCAGCCCTGGAGTCAGGAGGACCTGAGTTCAAATGTGGCCTTAGACACTTAACACAAAACTAGCTGTGTGACCTCGGGCAAGTCAACCCCAATTTCCCTACCTTCCTCTCTCCAAAAAGCAAAAAAAAAAAAAAAGAGTATAAAGGAGTCCTAGGACCATAAAGCTAGAGAACCACTGACTTAATATAGGAAAAGTGGAGGCGTTGCCTGAATAAATCAGATGACTGCTTCATTTTCCTTGTTCATGGTTCTTGTTTGCGGTATCCAGTATAACACTTGTATTTGTTGATAGTGAATGGTCACCTGAAGTCCTAGAATAGGACTTGAACACTTAATTTGTAGCTAGGAATTTTGGCACCTGGGATAGAATCTATTGGGGGAAAGTAGGGTGTATGGAGGATACAAGGCACAATCACTTCTATGTTTGCTTGATATAAACCAGATAGCAATCAGGGGATTCGAGGAGACCACAGTGTCTGAAGGGGTAGAAAAGACTGAATCAGGTGTTGAACTTATTGGGGAGGAGAAAGAATGACTTGAAGGCCCACAGATGACTGCAACAAGTCCAAGATAGAATGGTTTCAGTGAGCAAAAGATGACTGAAGTAATATAAGAGTAAGAGATGCAGGATAAAGGAGAGTTTGTTAATAATAAGCAAGGATTCCTGAGGACACAGTAGAGAGGAAGAGCAGAGGAGAAGAGGGAATGGGGAGTACTCGGAAGAAGTTTACTATGGGGGAGAAATGATAGCCTTGAATACTACTTTGCAACTAATGCCATGCTGACCCTAGGAGTCCCTATGAGCCATCACACCAGTCTATAATCATAGAAAAGCAATCTCTTGGAGAGAAGCCTATGGTCATGGAACCATGGGAAGTGCTAACTTGGGGACCAGGAAAGGGAACCGGCTGGCCAAGGGAAACAGTAGAGAAATCTACCACATTAAGACCAAAAAATATCCCCTTCTGAATGTCAGCACTTGTGATAAAGCCTCGACCACCTTATCCTAGTTCCAGTTCTGCAGAACAGTGGTCATTCAGGCTCTGCAATGCTATCTTTTATACCTCGGTATACTTTCTCACTGAATAAAACCAATAAATATTAAAAAAAAATCCTGAGCTTCAAAACACCTACTAATTTAAATACAATGTAAGCACATCTTTTGCCCTCCCCATCTTCAGTTTCATGATCACTTACTAAATACCTACTATAACAATGATCAAGGATATTTAAAATTGAACTTTTAGGAAATAGTGTCACAGACTTTTAAGTGGGTGACACTTTTCAAAGAGATGCACCAACAAACAAATACAACAAACTCAATAATAAAGGCAATGAGATGTGGTGGGAAGGGCACATGTGGGACCTAGAGTCAGAAGACCTGGGTTTGAGGCCCACTTACACCATTTACTAGCTCTGTGACCTTGAATAAGTCATAACCTGAGTCTGTTTCTTCATCTATAAAATGGGGATAACCCAATTTCCTCATAGGGTTATTGCAGGAATGAAATGATATAATGCCTATAAAGTACTTTGTAACAATGAAATGCCCTGTTTATTTTTATCATCATTATTGTAGGAGTAGTAGCAGTAGTAGTAGTAGTAGTAGTAGTAGTAGTAGTAGTAGTGGTAGTAGTAGTAGTAGTGGTAGTAGTAGTAGCAGCAGCAGCAGCAGCAGCAGCAGTAGTGGTAATAGTAGTTAAAGTTGTGGTTCTCATCTTTTTTGATCATGTTCAACTGAAAATGTCCTAGGACAAGTCACTCTCCTGCTATCCTGCTATCATTCCTCTAATGTTCTGTGAACTGAAGCATGGGTGAATAAAATAACTGATTTTTGCTATTAAAGAAAAGTATAGGGATATATCTTCTGGAATTTTAATGAAGCATTAAAAGCATCTTTGAGACAGCTCCAGGAGCAGAAAAGATGATGGGGATGATCTATACCTTCATCTTGTTCCCACACAATTTTTATTTCTTCTACTATGTCTCTACATTTTGAAAAGTTTTCATTCTATGTAGCTTGGAGGTTATGAGGTTTTGGTACACTGACAGCTACTATAAACATCATTCTTCAATTTTTGTAGATCAATATTATGTTCAAAGATTTGGGGGCAATAGCTCTACCTGGAAGGATGGCCCATTACTTGAGTTTATTTACAGAATTTTCAAGAATATTTGAAGTTCTGTGTTTGTTGCACAGGGATTTGCTGTCTATTAGTTTACTCAAAGATAGCAAGTATCTGACATATAATGCTATACACTAGGTTATGTCTTGCAAGGTATTTGCCTGTCCTTAAAAGTGCTTCTTGATAGTGGCACCTTTCCCCCTATAGTTATTACCATGGCAAAAATGAACACATATATTACTGAGGGCAAATTCTGTAACATTTTGACACTTCTGGCCAAGTAGCATGAAAGAATGTATTTTCAAAAAGGGTTTTTCAAAAAGCCTTGTCTAACTACCCCTAGCTCCTATTACAAATTATTTAAGACCTTGGTTTTATTTCTGTGTATTCTATTTTGTTATTGGGTAGAGTCTCTGAAGTGATTATCAGTGACCTGAGGTTCTTCAGCTTTTCTCCCTCTGGAATTTAGGAGCTCCTAAATCTCACTTCTTATTTAAAGTAATCTGGATGTAGGGATGAAATTAATTTCTTATGTTTGCTCTGCATTGCCCTGCAATATATTATTTTGTAACTTGGAGCTAAGGGTACCATTGATAAAAAAAAGTAATTCTTGAAAGCCCTTGTCTATATCTACTAAGATCTGTTTCTAATTTTATAATAGTGTATATCATATTGTGTGACATATGATATAATTAATAATGGCTAACATTTATCTAGTATCCTAAGGTTTACAATGCACTTTCCACATATTAATTCATTTGAACTTCTCAGCAATCCTGTGGGGTATGTACTATTATTAGTCCTATTTTACAGATGGGAAAACTTAAGAGAGGTTAAGTGACTTGTGCAGGGTCGTGCATCTATTAAGTGTCTGAGGTAGGATTTGAACTTAGGACTTCTTGATTACAAATGTTGTTGTCTACCTACAGTGTCACCTAGATGCACCTAATTAATAATTGTCAAAATAATATCATATCTTATTGTTACTATAGACATTCAGAACCTATTACATCCTCAGCTCTTTACTAGATACTCTGTGTGTGTGGGGGAAGGTTTTAGAAGAAATGGATCCCCACCTTGAAGGAGTTCTCAATGAGATTTTTGGTAATACATATCTAACGCACATGAAACAACAGTTAATAATACAAGATACTTATAATTAATCGCGACATTGTGTGCTAAGAAGTTCAGAGGAGGGTAAGATCATTATCTGCTGTAGTGGCCAGGGTAGACCATGTAGGCAGAGATCCTCGAAACAGAACAGAACATGAACAGAAGTTGGAAAGGAAGAGAGGACAGATGGAGTTAATTCCTTTGATCCAATATAAGCAAAGACAGGAAAGCAGATATGAACACGGAATGGAGAGTGAGGAGAAAACTTTGACTAAAGTAGAATGTCCCTTTTAGAGAGTAGCTAGAGGAAATGAGGTTGTCTCTTGGACTGTTGAGGGTCTTGAAAGTTCAGTAAAGATGTGTAAACTTGATATAGAACACAGAATGTCACTGGAATATTTTTGAGAGTGTTGTAGGGAATATAGCATTTAAGGAGTAGCTATGGAAAGACCTACACAGAAGTATAATACTGATGGATCTATGAATCAATATAATCATTGTGATTGTAAATTGGGAATTATACCAAGTGACTAATTTTTTTCTTTTTACTCATAGATCTCACTGATGGACATATGCTCCAAGGGGGCCAAAGGCAGAAAGATCCCATATAAAGTGAATTATTCACGGCAACTTTTTCTTTTCCTTTTTAGAACCAAAGAACTGGAAACAATGAAGATGGCCATTGATTTTGGTTTGTGAATGTACAGCCTTATGTACACTGTAAAAAATGATAAAAACAAAGGATTCAAAGAAACATGGAAAAACGTATATGATCTGATACAGAGTGAATTAAGTATAGCCAAGAAAACAATTTGCATAATGACAATAGCAGTGCCATTGGAAAGAGCAATAGCAACAATAAAAAGCAATTGAAAGCTATATAATTATAAAGACTAAGTTTCTTAAGAAGGGATGAGGAAAGACACCGCACTCCCTTCTTTGCAGAGATGAGTGACTATATGTGTTGAACATTATTTGTACTGTTAAACTCAGCTGATGGGTTGCTTAGTTTTGTAAGCTGCTTTTTTATTCATGTATATTATGTAAGGGTATTCCCCTCCCAGTTTGATTTTTTTTTTTAATTAAAGGAGCCATCCTTTGACTCACTTCTTAAAGAGGCCTATTCATTGAATGGGTGTTACTTCACCCAAAATAAGGACCTGAAAACATCTTAGCTTAAAAGGGCCAGGGTTGGGGTGGCCAGGTAGCACAGTGAGTAAGAGCACCGGCTCCAGTGTTGAGAAGACCCGGGGATCAAATCCCAGGCTCAGACACTTAGCACCTACCCAGAAACACCTGGCTGTGTAACCTTGAGCAAGTTACTTAACCCCAATTGCTTTAAAAGAAAAAAAAGGGCCAGGGTCTACCATTGCATCTGGAGCCATCTCCAGTTATCCTGATGAATGTCTGGCCACTGGAACCAGATGGCTCTGGAGGAGGAAGTGAGACTGGTGACCTTACTCTGCCCTCCCTCACTCAAATCAAAATCAACTTCAAGTCATGTCATCATCTCCCTGATGTCTTGGTCCTCTTCAAGAATGAAGGACAAGTACAACAATATAAACAAGGAAGCAACTACTTTTTTTTGACTCATAGATTCCACCATTGAGCATATGCCCCAAGGAGAACAAAGACAGAAAGATCCCATATAAACCAATTTTACATGTATGTATATGAATATGTATATGTTCATGTATGTATGCAAATGTGTGTGTATACACACACACACACACAATCACATACAGCTCTCCCCTGCAGGACACTGAGAAACTGAGACCTATACCAGCCAGTGGAAGCACCTGCCATCCTAATGAAACCACAGGTTTTTCTGAGAATTGAAGTAATTTTTCAGTAGTTTGCAGGATAGATTCTGGTTTTCTTCCCTTGGCTCTCTCCCAATTGCTCCATGCTACTAACTAAAAGTTACAGCTTCAACTCTTCCCTTCCAGAAACCGGGATAACAACTCTTTCACGAATCTACATTTTATACTTATCTTCTGGCCTTTTTGGTTGAAGGCAATGTTGGTGCTGGTGCTAGTGCTGATGCAAGATTGTAGGTGCAAGCAATTGTTCTCATGAAGGATAATTGCAATCATAATCAGTCATTTGCACCTTCCAGCAGAGGAGCAAGTGATTAATTGCATCAGAAATCATTTCATTAACACAACTAATAAAAGGTGTCATTATGTTTTCAATTAATGCCTTTTATCTGAGGATTTCAATGGGGCTTTAAGTATCTCCACAGTTTATATATAAAGTCCACATTATCACACAGGCATCTGGTGCTCAGGAAGATTCTAGGTTTAGGAATTGTGAACATATATTTTCCCATTTTATGCATGCACATTCTCTCCTTCTACCCCATTACACTCTCCTCCCCATATAGGAGCAAATGTTGAAAGAGATCTCAGCGAGAAAACCTATTCATCCCTATTCATGCCAAGAGAAGGAATTATCCCTCTCAAATTATTTGTATTTAGACTCTCCTTTTCTTTTAGAAAAGACAGTTTAAGTAGAGATGAAAAACAATGGGTTAGAAAAACCAGAATAGTTAGGTCCTAGTCTCAGATCTGATGCTTACTAGCTACAGAAACTTTTTTAAATTTTATTTTTTTGTTTTTCCTTTGGGGTTGAAATATAACACCATATATGCATCTAGGCTGGTAGGAAGAAAAGAAAATATAGGGAACATCCTTCCATATGATTTCTTGAATATGTTTTTCCCTTCTGAAGGCAATATTGCTCCTAACTAGCTAGTGTACATACAAGTATTTGTATGGGCACATATGTGTGTGCATCCATGTGTGTATGCACACATATGCCATAAACATAAGGCTCTTTGACCTTTAGTTTCCTCATCTGTAAAATGGGGATTATGTTACTGGTACTTTCTACCTTGTAGATTTTTTGGGAGGAAAACATTTTGTAACTTTCAAAGTGTTACAGAAATATGTTATCATCATCAACATTATCATCATCAATGGAATTCTTAACCTGGGGACTGTGAATGTCATACATTTTTTTTTTGATAATTCAATAGAATTGGTTTCCACTTTAGTAATCCTACGTATTTTATTTTATGCATTTTTGTGAGAGGATCTATAGGCTTCACCAGACGATCAAAGGGATCCATGACCCCCAAAAGTTTAAGGACACTCTGTTATAAATACATATGTGATGCAAAGAAATGGCTCTTAGCCAAGAACTTTTGGGCCAGTCACCTAAGCTCCTTGAGCTTTCAAACCTTTGTCGGGGAAAAAAAGAATAATTCTAGAACTACAGAGTTAGAAGAAATAGATCATAGCTCCTGTCCTACCTAGTTCAATGGGTTGTTTTAGGGATCCAATGGAATAATGTTCATGGAAACATTATATACTGTAAAGTTTTATGCAAATGTAAGGGGTTGTCATTATTTCAAGCATTATGTAATGAGTTCTTGCCATCTTTTTTTTTTCTTTTTGGAGGGGAGAAGGCAGGGTAAATGGGGTTAAATTGCTCAAGGTCGCACAGCTAGTAAGTGTTAAGTGTCTGAGGTAAAATTTGAACTCAGGTCCTCCTGACTCCAGGGCTGGTGCTCTATTCACTGTGCCACCTAGCCACCCTTCTTGCTATCTTTTAATGTATCATATTATTCACATCATGTAGCCATTATAACCAGATTTTTTTTTTCAAATATCAGACTTTCAATTTCTATACTATCTTTTTTCTGTTATTCTTTCAGGCAAATCAGAATTTATGCTCGAAAAGAAAGCCCCCCAAACAGCCTTTCATTTCAATGAAGATGATTAGTAATTTTCCCATGAGTCTTTTCCTTTCCAGCCTCCACTACTCTACTCCTTTATTCATACTGACCTATTATTGACAACTTCAGGTTATTCTAATCAATATGTTATACATCATTACTAAACTGGACACTCACGATGATGGAAGAGTAGCAAGGTGACTTTTGTGAAAGAATTATTTTTCTATATGACATTTTCCCATTTGTGGTGCTTTTATTCACTACTCCCTTGGGAAACATGTTATTTTATTTTCCAGTTATATGTAAAAACAATTTTTAACATCTATTTAAAAAATTTTTGATTTCAAAATTCTCCACCCCCCCATCCCTCCCCATCCCTAAAGACAGCAAGCAATTTGATATAGTTTATGCATGTGTAGTCATGCAAAACATATTTCCATATTAGCCATGTCATAAAAGAAAACACAGATCAAAAAAAAACCTTTAGGAAACTTTTAAGGAGGCTTTGCCCCTCTTGTGTGAAAGAGATCACAGCAATATTTTAACTACCTAGTTCTTTCTTTAGCAGACAAAAAACCATGCCAGATATATCCATGCCTCTATTCTACCACATGACACAGTTGTTTTCTTTACCTTATGAACAGAGTGGGGAAAAATCTTTTCCCCTACCAATAGTCGGACTATTGCATCCCATCTCTCCATGGCCTGGTAGTCCCATGCGGTCACCATGAATGCAATCTGTCGAGGGGGGAGTTGCATCTCACGGGCAGCAAAAACTGTCCCATCAGCCCCCACTTCAAAGTCCAAATTGTTGGTCTCATATTGCACTCCCTTGGTAGTGCTGCAGCTGCTGAATTTTACTGGAAGAGAGGTTAAAAAAAAAGACATCATGATATAATTCTTGATCAGAAAACAATCACCACCACAAGCACAGACAAATCAAATACGCATCTTCATAGGTTTCATTTTTCCACGGTGTGTTTAAGATCTCAAAGAAACATGGAGGGGAAGTGATTTAACTGTTACTTTGACCTTCAGGAAGGTATTGTCTTTTATCTTCATGCTCAGGGAAATTGGCTGTTGGCTTTAAAAAGGCGGGGGAGGGGGAGCACTTGATACAATTTCATTATATCTAAAACACAGCTGTTCTCCATTTCTACAAATGGATTTTTCTCTTGTCACTATAATCTCAGAATTCAACTGGAGGTTATTAACTACAGGGTGGGTATTTTCTACATGAAATATATTCCTTGCTTCAATGGCCTGCCTACCATATGCAAACCTCTCTTCACGATAAATGGATGCCTAAAAACCCTTAATTATTGTAGCTTGTTCTAAGAGAAGGCCAAACGCAGGGAATGTTTTAAAAATGGGGAGTGGGGGTGGGGAATGCAATCTAAGAAATATTATATGATATCAGGCAGACCACCAAAGGAAAACTGTAACCCCATGCTCGGTGACTATTCGGCTTACTTTTCTAATGAGAGCTATCACACAACTCAAAATGCAACACACAAGTCTTTCCAACAGGGCCAGACCAGTCCACAGGCTGCATCAAAAGAGAGTGGGGGGATGGGCCGGGAGTATGGGAAAGCTCTTCACTGGTTAATTGAAAATATAGAATTAAAACAGATATTCCATTGACACTGCTGGGAGCAGCACACACCGCTTTGCTTCCAAAACATTAATTAGCCAACAGAATTGATAGCACACCTCTTAATGATTTCAGTATTGAGCCCATTTTTAACTCTGCTATGGAAAGAGAGGCTTATTTTTTTTTTTCCAAGCTGCACATTCATTTAAATCACATTAGTATATTTTTTATATGTATATGCTTTTGAAGCCACCACGGAATGTAGCAGTAAATTATGAGGCACCAACAGCAAATGTCACATTCTGTTGATAAAAAAAAATCCCCAAACTCCACGATGGATAAAGTACCTAGTTTATAAAAATGTGAGGATCTAAGTAATTATGGTAGGAGGATTAGTTTTTAAGCAATTTTTCTGTCACTGCGTGCATTATTTAATTACTATTTATTTTAAAATCTCAACAACAAAAAAGCTACACACTGTTTCACTGGAGAAAGGTTTCCCCCTCCCACCTTTCATCTTTTATTGTTTCTTTCATTGAAATAATCAATCACTGATAGATTGCCTCATCACTTTGACACTTCCCCAGGTACCTCTGTCTTTTACCTCTTGGATTAAGAAAATAAATGTTTCTAAATATGCAGAAAATTATCCTTGTTTTTTTCCCTGGGCATAAGGACAAAGTATGTCCAGGGCTCACAGAGTTTCACAAACAGCTCCTTTAAGGGAATGAGTTGAAAATAGTAGTTCCAGTGAGAGGTGGTAAGAGGGATAGATTTTTCACTTCTTAATGAGGAAATAATTACATTTTTTCAAGTGAGAGGAGAATTCTGAAATGCTCTGATAGTTCCCTTTCCCAACAGTAAACAAATTAAAGTCAGCTACAAACTGACTGGATCAATCACTTCTGACACCACACTGTCATTGACAGGAACATGACAGTTACATGATTGCTGTGAAATCCGTGCAAAATACATTAATAAAATCTTTTGTTCTGGAAAAGAGGATCTCTAACAAAACAAAGTGTTTCTATCAGCCCTAGAAAGTCAGCAATGGAAACTGAAACTGTCATCAGAGGACCAAGGCTCAGACCCCAGCTGTGCTACTTTACCAGTTATGTGACCTTGGGTCAGTTACTTTCCCCTCTCTTGGCCTCAGTTTCCTTATCTGGAAAGTGAGGGGGTGGGACTAGATGACTTCAAGGGTTCATTCAGACTCTAAATACTATGATCCTATGACAAAAGTGTGTGCTTCCCTTTAAGGAAATTCAATACACAGAAACGTATGTAAGTCAAAAATTAAAATGGATAGAACTTGATAGAACAATTGTTCACCTTTTAAAAGGAACAAAAGGAATTTACCTAAGAGAGTTCTTCTGGTGAACTTGAATATAACTTGATTCTTTCTTTCTATCTATCTATCTATCTGTCTGTCTATGTATTTTATATATATATATATATATATGTATATGTATGTATTTTTGAAAACCTTATACCTTATCTCTTTTGGGGGGAGCATGCTGGTGACAGAAATCAAAGTTCACTTATATACTTACATGGAAATGAGGGAAGATGAGTGTTGTGCCATATTTAGACATGCACGTTACTATACATGTGTACACACAGGATATGTATTTGTACACAGATACTGCTTCTGAGAGTCAGTGACACATAACCTGTCATGGGACTGAACAAGCTAATCTAGGTTCTGTTACCTTAGCAGCTCTGTCTGCAGAGTTTGGCCTGTAGTAAGCAGCCGAGGCCTCTGCCCACAAGGTCTAAAGCTGCTTATGGAATTATCTTACGTCCTCTGTGAGCTGTGGATTGCTTGCACTCACAAACCCTTGCCTCCAATCTCCTTCCACCCCCCCCCCCCAACAGCATGCCAATCTGTCAGCACTGTCAGCTACAGCTGGTCTCTCAGTTGTGCAGGGGGCCCAAGGCCTTGATTCAGTGTCACCCCAGAGTTCTTTGAGCTGACCACCTGCTATATGTCTGCCCTCCTTTAGTCCACCAGGGTATTTTGCTTTTACCCATTCCTCTCACAGCAGGACTACTGGATTGACTTTCTGTGGTCCCTGCTCCAGTGCCTGTGGAGTGGCTGAGTTCCAGGAATGTGCCACGGGAGCCTTTGTCCTCTTCTTTGATGGGGTGTTTGACACTGGTTGATTCAGTCCAGTGGCAGAGCTTAGTGATGGCAACAGGCCCATGTCTTTCACAAAGGCACAGTGATGAGGTTACTTCCCTGCAGATGCAGATTTCCTCTAGACCTATGGACCACATCAACTGCCTGCCTGTCAGAAGAGATATTAGTTCCCTTGGCTTCACTGGTCATCCCCTTGTCATGAGACCACATGTGCTGGCCTGCCCAGCTCTTCACTTTAGAAACTTTGAAGTTCTATATAGTGACAGTGATTCCAACTTGTGGCTGGGGTAGGTTTTTTCACTTTGGTAAATGCCATCATTAACAACTACCATAATACATTATATGAAGGCACTAAAAATGGTTTGTTGAATTAATGAATCAGGCATATAGGATATAGGGATACATATACAAAAACATTTGTGTGTGTGTGTGTGTGTGTATATATGTATGTATGTATGTATACTTGAACTCAAGAAGATGACCCTTCCTGAATTCAGGCCCAGCACTCTATCCACTGTGCCACCTAGCTCCCCTTTCTTAAAAGAAGCACCCAGAATTGAACACAGAACATAATTAGCCTGATGATATCGGTGGACAGCAGGACTATCACCTCCCATACAAAGGATACTATAGTTCTATTAAAATAGCTCAAGATCAAGGTTGTTTTCAGCCAATTATGTATTATTAGGCACCTCCTATGTGCCAGACTCTGCTAGGTTCTAGGTATACAAACACAATGAATGAAACAATTCCTACTTGCAAAGAGCTTATGATGGGGAAAGATGATGAAACTGACAAAGTATATATAAACACACACATATATGTGTATGTGTGTAGAGACAGATGTGTGTATGTGCATACAGATGTATACTTTGTACATTTACATGTACATATACATATACACTTACATAGAGAATTAATTAATAAATTAATATATAGGCAAATAGTTAAATACAAGCTAGTCTGGGAATGCACTAACAGGGAAATCAGTCAAAGTTTCATGCAGAAGATAATGCACAAATTGCATCTTAAAGGATGTGATGGACTCCATGAGGTAAGGGTAAGGAGGGAGGAGGAAGTACATTTCAGCTGTGGGGGTGGGGGCAGTCAGTACAAAAGCACGGGTAGATGGGAAAAGGAAAGCCATGAGTGAGGAATAGATACCGTGTTTCCCTGATAATAAGACACTTTCTTATTATTTTTTTGGACAGAAAAACACCAGAGGGCTTATTTTCAGGGGAGGGCTTATTTTAATGAACATTGACAGCAATTTTAATAAACAGGTAAATGTGAACAAAAAATGTACCTTTATTCAATAAGCAAATCACTGGGGAAGAACAGGATGACGGGCTCACTGCTGCAGCTCTGATTGGATGCAGCTCGGAGTGCGGCGTGCGTTTCACGGGGGGGGGGGGGAACGGTGCATACAGAGGGTACCGTGATGTAGGGGGTGGCGCAGGGGATCACCTTCACTACAGTAGCAATCTCGATAGGGCTTATTTTCGGGGGAGGGCTTATTATCGGGGAAACACGGTAGAAGGTCAATTTGGCTAAATCACAGAGCAAAGGAGGGAGAATAATATTCAAGGAGGTTGGAAATATGGTTTGGAACCAGGTTGTGCGCTTTAAAAACTAAACAGAGAAATTTGTATTTTATACTAGAGTCTCTGGAAAGCCCCTGGAATGGACTGAGTCACACATTCACATCTATGTTTAAGGAAAATTACTTTGGCAGCAATGGGGCATGGAAAGAGACTTGAGGCAGTGCGTCCAATTAAAATATGTTGCTACAATCAAGGTGAGAGGTGATGGAGTTTGAACTCTCATGACAACTCTGTGAGTGGAGAAGTTTTTAAGGAGACATGGGGAATATTTGGTACTGATAGGATATGGGGAGTGAGGCGTACAGTGTAAGGTTGAGATTATGAAGTGGAGGCACTGGAAGGATGACTTTGACAGAAATAAAGAAGTCTGGAAGAGGAAAGGGTTTGACAGAAAATATGAATTCAGTTTTGAACATGGTGAATGTAAGAGGTCTCCAGGATATTTGGTCTGAAGTGACCAATAATCAATTATTGTTATAGGACTAAACTGCCACATTGTTCCAGCGATTCATATTGTGCTCATATTATAGGTATAAATAGTTCTTTAAAGTCCCTCAATTTTTATCACATGAACTATTTCTCTAGTCATGTTGTCTTCATCTCATATTTGTGAAATTGGGAAAATTTCAGGCCTTAATCCAGAATTATAAATATTTTCTCTATTTAATTTCATTTTTAATGAAAGAAGGGCACATTAAAACTGACATTTCCCTATACATCAAGCAAATTGAAAAGATGGCAAAAGATGGAAATAGGCAATGCTGGAGGGGCTGTAGACAGATAGGCACACTAATATATTTTTTGTGGATCTGTGAATTGGTCCAACCATTCTGTGAAGCAATTTGGAATTATGTGAAGAAAACAACTTAAGTGCCCATATCCTTTGACTCTAAGTTTCCATTGTAAGACATATATCTCAAAGGGATGTTTGACAGAAAGGCCTTATAATAAGTCAAAATACTTACAGTAGCACTTTAAAAAAAATTAGCAAAGATATGGAAACAAAGTAGGTGCTCATTGACTGGAAAATAATTAAACAAATTATATAAGAAATAGTGACTATGATGAATATAAAAAATCATATGATTTAATTGATGTAAAACATAGTAATATATAATGACTACAATAACATAAATGAAAATTACAATAAAAATAAACAAGCCAACCTGAATGCTATAGAATTATCAAGTTGGAACCAAAGAAAAGTTATTAGAAGGGACCTCCTTCTGCTTTTTGGTAGAGTTGGGGGGGACTATGAGAGTGGAACATTGCATATAAGGTCAGACTTTTCCAAATATTTGTTAGTTTTACTGAATTGCTTTTCGTTTCCTTTTTAGAGGGCAATTGGGGTTAAGTGACTTGCCCAAGGTCACACGGCTAGTTTGTGTTGTGTGTGTGTGTGTGTGTGTTGTGTATGAGGCTGGATTTGAACTCAGGTCCTCCTGACTCTAGGGCTGGTGCTCTATTCACTGTGCCACGTAGCTGCCCCTTCCTTTCCTTTTTAAAAAATAGTTTGTACTGTCCCAACCTATAGAGAGATTTTGTCGTTTCACTTTTCACTTTCCCTCTCAACTTTGTGTCATTCACCTAGTCCTTCATCCAGTCCTTCCATTGGTCCCAGATCTCACTTGTGTGGGCACTTCTACTGGAGCAGATTGTGACTCACCCTAGGCAATTCTCACCTATGTATTTCCATAAATCTCCTATAGATAATACATTGGAAGCTTTCCTCTAGGTCTTTTAAATATTTTCTGAACAGTAATACAGTACTCAGACAGTCTATTTGTTTTCCCTTCTTGCCACATTATGGACCCACCTCTGTTTCTGATAATATATTGTCTTCATCTAAATCATTGATTAAACACTGGTGAAAAGAGGCTCAACGACAAAACCCTGGGGCACTGCACTAGAGAGAGGATTCCAGGCTGACAGTGATACATTAGCCATTTCTCAGTCTATCTAATCTGTACCATCACCTAGCCTACATGTCTCCATTTTATTCCTGAGAATATTTTATTGCTGAAATGCCTCAGATCCATGGCATTTCCCTGGTCACACCAAAAAAAAAAGGAAATGATATTAACTTGAACAGAGCATCAAACTTGGAGTTGGAAAGACTTGAGTTCAAATACTGCTTCAGACATTTATTCACTATGTAACCCTTAGAAAGCCACTTAACTTCACTGTATTTGCTTCTTAATCTTTAAAATGGGTATAATGATGGCAACCAACTTGCATAGATGTTGTGGGGGACTCCGTAAGACAATGTACATAAAGTACTTCACAAAATAATAGTAGTAGTAATAATAATAGCTAGCACTGATACTGTTCTTGAAGGTTTACAAAGTGCTTTATTTAAGTTATCTCACTTGATTCTCACAAAAACCCTTCAAGGTAGGTGCTATTATTAGCTCCATTTTCAGACGAGGAAACTGATGCAGAAGGACATTAGCTGATTTGTCCAGTGCCCGTAGCTAAACGTCTTAGGTGGGATTTGAACTCAGGTCTTCCTGACTCCATATATAATACTCTATCCACTGTACTATCTAGCTACCCAAAACCTGGTTCTACATAAACATCAGTAGTTATTATGGTTATGTCTATACCTTTTAAGAATCCATTCTATAGTTTTACCAGGAATTGACTAATTAAATTCAGGATGATGATCTTAAAGTATCCACTTTCTTCCTCTTTTTCAAAATTCAGGATGTTTGTATTCATCCCTGTGCCACTGGTATGGTTCCTCAATACCACCTTATATGTATAAAGCATTTTGACATCCATAACCCGATTTGATCCTCAAAAACATAAATTAGGGCAGTCTTTATGGTCCCTATTTTAAAGATAAGGAAATTGAAGCCTGGAAAAGTAAGGTTAACTCATCCAAGGTCATACAACTAGCAAGCAAGTGGTTGAACCTCGACTTGAACCCACAGATTTTATCTCCTAGGGCTGTGTTCTTTCCGTTACCCCATACTTCTAGAACTGCCATCATTTGAACTGTTGGTGAATAGAAAACTTTATTTTATGCTAGTGCTTTTCCTGATGTCTTTGTATCCAAAGAGTCCCTACTATGTGTTTAGGACTGTGGGACATTTGCAACAGAGCATGACATGGTTATGGACCTTAAAGAGCTTCCTATGTTTTGGGAGATTAATATGTTACACATGTGATTGAAGATGGTTTATGACTAAATGTTACATTATATAATGTAACTAGACTAACCATGGGCTGGCCATGGAGTTGGGAAAACCCAAGTTTAAATCCTCTCTCTGACATATAATAGCTGATCAATTATGAGCAAATCACTTAACTTCTCAGTAACACCAGACAACTTAGAAAAGAACAATTGTTACTCATCTGCATGAGTGGAAGATGCTTCTTTAGTGGGGTCTCTGATACTAATCAAATCAGAGGTTTTCAACAAAAAAATTTAGGGAATATTTTGTCTTTGTCTCCCCAGTGCCTTGCACAGAGTTGTGTGGGTACTTATTAAATGCTGAATTAAATTGAATTAAGGTCTATAGGTTCAAAAAAGGGGGCAGTGCCTCACTGCTACAGTAACTGGGGAAGGCTTCTTGGAGGAAGTAGCTCTTGAATTGGGCCTTGATAGATAGCAATATTTGTATATATATAGAGAGATTGAGAAATGAGCATTATGGGTATGTTGTAAATGTGACTTTAGCAAGAATGCTCAATATGTGGTAATGGGCCCTGAATAAATGGAAGGTATGTATGAAGATAATAGTTCTCAAAGTATGGTTCAATGACTCTTAGAGATCCTTTCAGGAGTCCTTGATGTCAAAACTATTTTCACAGTAATACTAAGACTTTAATTAATTAATTAATTTTTTTGAGGGGGGGTAGGAGAGGGAAAGGCAAGACAATTGGAGTTAAGTGACTTGCCCCAGGTCACACAGCTAATAAATGTCAAATGTTTGAGGATAGATTTGAACTTAGGTCTTCCTGACTCCAGGGTCCTTGCTCTATTCAGTGCCATCTAGCTGTCCCTAAGATTTTAATTTCCTTTTTTTTAAGCAATTGGGGTTAAGTAACTTGCTCAAGGTTACACAGCCAGTTAATTCTGTGTGTGATGCTAAGTATCTGAGCCCAGATTTGATCCCCCAGGTCATACCGACCCTGGGGCCGGTGGTCTTACTTGCTGAGCCACCTGGCCGCCCCTAAATATACTTTTTTTTTAAGCAATTAGGGTTAAGTAACTTGCTCAAGGTTACATGGCCAGTTATTTCTGGGTGTTATATCTGAAGATTTTAATTTCCAATGCAGTAAATATCAATAGATCATTCCACCTTAACAGAAACTCTTTGGGAGGTCCATAATAATTTTTAAGAATATAAAGGAGTCCTAAGAACAGTGATAGTATGAATCTGAGGAAGGATTTGAACCCAGTTCTCTCTTATTCCAAGTCTACCACTCAGTAAAATCTTCACTATTAAGAATTTGGTGAGAATACTTTATTAATGTTCTTATATGTTTTTCTGAAATGTTTTCTGGTCTTTTGAACTAAACATTTAGGATAAGGATGCAAATCTCAACAGAACAAGCTTATGTTGCAGATTTTTAAAAAAGAAAAGTAGATAATTATAATATGCAGCCCATATGTTATACACAAATAATATGTAATATCTATGTAGTATTTTAAGATTTGCAAAATGCTTGTATAGACGTTATCTTATTTGATACTAAAAACAACCTTGTGAGGTAGATATTATTATTCTCACTTTAAAGATGAGGAAACTGAGCCTGATGGATGTGTCTTGACCTGTGTCATACAGCTGGTAAGTATCTGCAGCAAAATTCAAATTCTTATCTTCCTGACACCAAGTCTAGCTCTCCATTTATTAGGCTTTATCCTTGTATTAAGCCATTATCTCTATCTCCAGCCCTGCACAGTGAGTTCTGAGTTTTAGATCTGGGAATATCTGCAGATGTCTCTGTGCTCATAAAAGAGAGAAGGAATTACTGGACTTTCTAAGGTAGGGTTGATAACTGAGATTTTTTGGGGAGAAAAATCCGTTAGCAAAAGCTTTCTGCTTAGCCCTCAGTTATCCAGAAAATCAAATGAGCCAAGAACTCTTTTTCCTAAGCATTCTGGGTAACTGAAGCTTCCTTGTATCCTTTTGAGTAATGACTTTTAAGGAGGATGTGATTTCATGGTAAAGAGAAGTGCTATTATATATTTGGAGATGTCTTGCTCATAAAATATCCCCAAAGGGGAAAAATTACCACTAAATTCCATGCCCAGCACTATAGATACCCAAGGTAAAAAGGAAACTCAATAGTTTATGTTAATTTCTTTCCTAATACAGTTACATTTGAGCTTCTAATTTCTTTCTCAGTCTTCCTGAAAGAAAAAAAGAAAGATCACAATAAGCCTATGGGATCCTTTATTCTTCAATTTATTTTTTTAAATGAATTAAATGAAATCTCCAAATGTTGCAAACAAGTTTTTTTCTTTATTATGGTTTAACATAGATGTTAGAAATGCAGGCAAAATCTGAGTGTGGCATGGGTAACTTAAATTTGAAACATGTTTTGACTTTCTATGGGCATTTACAGAAATATGACCTTTAGTCATATCAAAACAGAAAGCCTCAGAGCACTACCCTGATATACCCCTCCTTTCCTCCATTCCCAACCATAATCTGTTTTCCAACATTTTCTTAGCAACAGAAATATTTTTATGGCATCTACATTTCATGAAAAATATGTACATCAGTAATGCCAAGACATTTCTATGGTTCCAGTGGGTCTCTGCATTTTATAAATAGGAAAATCACTGTAAAACAAAAGAGCTGGAAGGGGCCTTGGAGACCATCTAACCCAAGCCCCTCATTTTCCCAATGAGGAAACTCAGGCCCAAAGTAGTTTAATGATTTGCTTACGGCAGTGAAAGGCAGGAACAGGAGTAGAACCCAGGTCTCCTGGATCCCAGTCTGGTGATTCTTCTAAGATGTCATGGTTCCCCCAAGACAAATTTCATAAGAACAAAAGAAATTAATATCTCAAGGCATAATTCACTGACTGCATGAATCCAGAGCAGGCCACAGTCAATTTCTTTAACATTTTAAAACATCTGTTTGAAATAAAAAACGTTTCTCTGGTTTTATATTCTAGAATTGTGTGTCTGTGTCCGGTTTTATTCTCTGTTATCTCAAAATTGCTACCTGTTGCATGATGTCTCTCTGTGGTTTGCTAATTACTTCCATTAGTTTAAAACAAACTTGACAAGAGACAGAAGGAATCCTGAGAGAAATTAAATCTAATTGTTTAAACATGCACAGTCAAAGCCTGCTCTTTCTTCCTCCTCTCAGATGCAGAAGGTAGCCACTGCATTGATCTGAATTAAACATGGAGAAAAGCCTCCGAGTGCAGTCCTGCATGGATGCCTTGACCCCTGGCCTCTGTCGAGTTTAGCAAGGGTACAAAAGCTGACATCCATCTTGTATAATTGGGTTGTTTTCTCTTTATGCACCCAGCATATCAGCACCTTCCTGATGTACATTAAGTACACACCTATCTACATATTTATTCTATTCTTTCAATCAGCCAGCACATGGTAATTACTTGGGTGTGTTATCAGTTCTAGCTCTGGAAACAGCAACCACAAAAATCTGATGGTGTTAGAAAGCAGAGGGCACAGAGATGCTGAATTGTGCTCCTCTCCCTTTCGTTCTACAGTGGGCACATTTCCCTCCCTCCTTTCCAGTGGTCTGATTCAGATTTAGAGTGCTTGGGTAATGCTGCTCCCTGCCAGTGTGGGACAGTACCATAGCAATAAGAGCCAATTCTCTTCCATGGTCTTTGCAATCCCACCAACCTAGACCATTGGCATTCTTTGGACACAACCCTGGCATTGCCCCTGTGCCTTTGCTCAGGTTTCTCCCTATGCATGTAATACTCTCTCAGCTCCCATCCCCCCCCCTCAAATTCACCTATTAAAATCGATCTGTCCTTTAGGGTGCAGCGTGGGGCTCCCTCCTTCGAGAAGCCTACTCCTCTGATTTCTAATCATCTTCCTCCCCTTTGGTCTAAACCTATTACTTGTTACATCTCTCTTGTACTGATAATTATGATGATAATGATGATTGCTTAGTTTATATAGTATTTTAAGGCTTTCAAAGCATTTTGTGGATCTTATCACATTTGATCAAATGAGATACCATGTATAGAGTCCTTTACAAATTTCCTCTATAAATGTTAGTGATGACCATCCTTACAAAAATCCAGTGAGATAGGTGCTGTTATTAATCCCCGTTATAGGCAGCTAGGTAGTATAATGGAGACAGCACTGGACCTGGAGTCAGGAAGACCTGCATTCAAATTTTACCTCAGACACTTACAAGCTATGTGACCTTGAGCAAGTCACTTAACCTATGTTTGCCTCAGTTTCCTCAACTGTAAAGTGGGGAAAATATCAAAACCTGCCCTGCAGGGTTGCTGTGAGGAGTGAATGAGAAAATATTTGTAAAGGGCTGAATACAGTGCCTGGCATGTAGAAGGTCCTAACTATATAAATGCTTATACCCCTCCCCCTTCCCTTAATCCCTCCCTTCCTTTCATTTTACAGATGAGGAAACAGGGACTGAGAGAGATTAAAAAATAACTTTTCCAAGGTCACACATCCTTGTAACATCATTCCTCCTCTTTGAAAACACAGGATATCATCATCATCAACAACAACAACAGTAGTTAATGGTTGAAGCAGAATCTGCTCCCAGGTCATCCTGTCTCCATGTTCAGGGCTCTATGCATTGTGCCACCTGGTGACCTCTTATGCATTAAGAGTGCATTGTTTTATATTAAAATTGTGTGTGTGTGTGTGTGTGTGATGTTTCCTATTAGTCTGTAAGCTCCATGACAACAGTGGCTTGTGTCTTAGGTAACTGCCTCTCTCCGCACTTTGACATGGTAATAAGTATTTTAGAAATAGTGAACTGAATCAACTGGAGCTCAGGAAACAAGTCAAGGCTGGAGCTCACGGGTAGGAGCACTAGGCCTCTAAACTAGAGGTTTTGAGATCCAATCATGCAGAGGTCTGGCAGGCCAACTTTTTATTTCTAACAGTAAAAGCTATCTGAAAAAGGAAGAGACTGCTTTGGGAAGTAGTAAGTTCCTCAACCATGGAGGTCTTTGATAGGAGGTAGATGGCCACCTCTCAGATCTCATGTAGAAGGGATTCTTACTCTGAATAGGCTTGATGACATCTAAAATTATTTAATATTCTTTGGATGTATAATTTTAAAATAGTTCTACTAATTGATTTAAAATAGTTCTACTCAATAACTAGAGGCTACTAGTCAGTGGATAGAGAATAGGACCTTGAGTCAAGAAGACCTGAGTTCAAATATGACCTCAGACATTTAGCTGTGTCATCCTGGACAAGTCACTTAACCTCTGTTTGCCTTAACTTACTGGAGAAGTAAATGGCAAACCACTCCAGTGTCCTTCCCAAGAAAACCCCATGGACAGTACTGGTGTGCTATGGTCCATGGGGTTATGAAGAGTTGGACACAAATGAGTAAATAAATAACAACAATGCTCAGTGATCAGACATACCCGGAGATGACAAATATTCTATTCGTTCTCCTTCAGCTTATTCGGCTGCTGGCTTTGCCTTCCTTCCTTTTGCCATATCATTGAAATGTGTCTGAGTTCTGATGAAATATTTGGGCAGTTAGAACTGTCAATTCACTATGATCTGAATAGCTATTCAGCATTGATCTGCACAAGCAAGAAATAAATTTGCAGAGAAAATATTCTTGGTTGGACATCTTCTGGAAAGCCTGAGCTCTGTTAGAGAGAGGGGAAAAATCCCATAATATTTGAAAACTCATTTTAGCTGCAGTGATTGTTCTCTCTCCCCTCTTCATGTCCTCCACCCCTCTCCCACCCCCACCAGAAGTTGATAAAAGGAAAGCAAATGGGTTGATCAGACATTCCATGTCTCTTCTCCTCAGACTCGGATGCCATCTCTCCCATATAAAGAACACACAGCACCTGGCCAGCCATCTGTCACCATGATGCATTTCCAGTCTCTGATACATAAATGTTATTCTCTATATATTATCTCAGAGTCCACCTCAACGCCCACTCACCAGCACTGATTTTTATTATTAATAGGATTCATTCTGCCTCTGTTGCTTAGGATGAAACTCTATTAAGTACAGCTCCCAAGGATTCCTTCAAAGTCCTAGCTAGAGATCTTGACTCCTTAAGAAAGTATTCCCTTTTCACCCTTTATTAACTGCATAAAAGGATCTCTAATTCTCAGCTCCCTAAACACAGGGTTCCAAGGGTACTATCTACACCCAGAAGAGGGGAAAATGAAGGCTTACATTTGTTTTCTATGTCAGTACTGTCTTTGTTTTCGTTTTTATAGTATGGCAGAATCAGCACTGACTTTGAAGTCATAATACATCAATTTGAATCCCAGGTCTGCCATATCATAATTGTGTGGTGTTGGAAAAGTCATTTACCTCACTGAACTTCAGTTCCCTCAACTGTAGAATGCCCAGTGAGGTGTTTATATTTTTTATCCCACAGTGATGACATGATAAAAGGCATTGGCAAGTCTTTAAAAAAATCTAACATGATTATTATTATTATGGAATTATCAGAGCTTTGAATTTCCTGAGAGCTGAGAAGACAATGAACACTCACTAAACTGAAGTAAGGGGTCACCAAACAATAACTTTTTTTTGGTCTTTTTGGAGGAGGGAAGGAAGGGCAGCTGGGGTTAAGTGACTTGTCTAAGGTCACACAGCTAGTAAGTATCAAGTGTCTGAGGCAGGATTTGCTCTATTCACTGTGCCACCTAGTTGTCCCCAGACAGTAATTTTTTGATTTATCTATTGCATATATCCATCAGTCATTGAAGTTGTAAGTGTTGCAAAGGGGAATTTTGGTGAAATATATACACATACATATAGAGAGAGAGACAGAGACAGAGAGATACAGAGAGATAATCTTCCAGTCTTTTCCCTCTAAGAGACAAACCACCATTTTTCATAGTGAAAAGCACTATTTTCAATGTATGTGTTATAATGGAGGGGTGTTACATAATAATAATCTCTCACATTTAAATAGTGATTTATAGTGTTCAAAGTGTTTTCTTTCCTAACAGCAACCATCACATTTATATATAGAATCATTCAAATAAAGTACTTAAATAATTCTTAGAATCACTGTAATTCAGAAGTGGAAAATCATCTTAAAGATCATCTGACTCAACACTCATTTTTAACTAGGGGTAAAATAATCTTTGCCAGGACAGTTAGGTGAATTAGATAAAGCACTAGGCTTGGAATCAGAAAGATTTATCTTCGTGAGTTCAAATCCAGCCTCATACACTAACAGTGTGACCCTGGGCAAGTAACTTAACCTCATTTGCCTCAATTTCCCTCATCTATAAAATGAGCTGCTGAAGAAAATGTCAAACCACTCCAGTACCTCTTCCAAGAAAACCCCAAATAGGGTCATGCACGGTTTGGACACAATTGAAAAACAATTGAACAACATTAAAGAAATAATGTTTTAAAAGACCTTAATTTTCTTTTTATGAATCAATGAGAAATATGTATTGAGCATATTTTGTGTTCAAAGTCCAGTGAAATTCAAATGCTTTCTTTTAAAATGCAGAAATACCATATATTTAAATATATACATGTATATATATTTAACTGCTAAAAAAAAAGGTAGAGCATATAGTATATCTGGTGGTATTTTCTCTTAGAAATCTCCAAATTTATATAATTTTCAGTTGATGCAAATCTGGAATTAAAAAAGTCTGTTTGCCAAACTCAGATCTCTGTGAATTTGTAGCTTCTCTCTTTGGCCAGTTTGAAATCTAAGAAACACGGCATGATTTTAACATTCAAAGGATGCAGCATCTGTAATTAGGATTTCAGATAAACAGCACAGTCCCACATCTATCATTTTTCCAGGGTGGTGAAAAAAAAAAAACCGTTCTTTTAAAAAAATACATATCCTGTAGACATGTTCAGTGAGGCTCATCGGGAGCTTCTGCTGAAAGTTGCATCAAATGCCCAATGAAAGGAAAAGCAGTGCCGCTCCCTCATTAGTTGTCTTTCTGGTTTAACCCTTTACCCTCATCATTTTTAATTGCTTGCTCCATGAAAGGAGGCAAGATGACAATTTGTGCCAGTGATTCAGGTAGTGAGTGACAGCTGGGTAAGCTAGTTTATCTACCAGACTATTTGACATTTAGAGGAGCAGTAAGTTATATCTTTCCCAAGACTGGGCTGATATAAAATTGCATTGTGGTAATCAGATGTCCCTCTTTATAGGTTTTCTTGTTAGGTTATTGGGTAAAGATCAGAGATTGAAGGGTGAGCTTGTGACTAAGTGGGCTGGCTTCAAAGACATCACTGGTAGCATTGAATACATAACTATCTTCCATCTGCTGATGGGTCACTTGTAGTAGTTGATATGATTGACTTGGAGGCAGGAAGATCTGGATTCAAATGCCACCTCTGACACTTACTGGCCGAGAAACTATAGGCAAGTTACTTTTACCTCTCTGTGTCTCACTTTGCTCATCTGTAAAATGGGCATAATAATGCCTTCAGTAAGTACTTCGTAGGGTTCTTGTGAAGTTCCAATGAGATGATGAGGGTTAAATGCTTAGCAAACTTTAAAGCACTATGCAAATATTAATTCTAATTATATAAATAATAAAAACAGCAAACATCTATAATTTTAGGGAGACAGTGTGGCAGAGTGCATACAAAGTTGACCACAGGGTAAGGAAGACTTGAGCTCAAGTCCCATCTTTGCCACTTACTGGCTGTTTGACCCTCTACAAGTCAATTAACCTCCCATTGTCCCTGACAACATTCTGAGGCATTAAGTTGCAGAGAATGGAGATCATTTGTATTGGAAGAGGAAGTTCCTCATCAGAAGCTTGCTATACTCATACAATCACAGATCTAGGTTTTTTTTTTTTATTTTTAAAGCACCCATTGGGTGCTTACTTTTGCAATGGAAAGTGCTGGGGGTGGGGGAGACACCAAAGAAGGCAGCATTGTGTCCCCAACCTTCAAAGATCTTGTCTAATTGTGATGATAGGATACATATGAAAAAATGTGGGGATTTTTTAAAATAAAGAAATACACCATGTGTTCATCAGACTCCTGCCTTTACCCCTTGGTGGCTCTGGGATCTTGGGAAGTCACTTCCCCTTTGTGGGCCTCCGATTCAAAGGATTATTAATTTAGAATTAGAAAGGAATTGTAGGTCATCTAGTTTCCTCCTCTGTAATGGGAGTAGGGTGTGGGGAGGGGATTAGACTAGGTGATTTCTAAGGTCTCTTTTATCTTTATACTATACTCCTATGATCCCATGGACATCACACATGACAAACTGAGTGCAGAAATTCTGAAAGGGAATTCAGTGGAGGAATGAACAACATCAAATGGAATTTTCTAGAAGAAACTTTTTGGAAGGGTAAAAATTCATAATGCAAAGCTGAGGATGAAATGTTGGTAAATATTCAAACACAACACGGAATATCTATGGCAATGCTCAGATTAGGAGGAGAGGACTCAGCAGTTGAAGTGGAGATGTTAGAAGAGGAACAGTTCTTTCCTAAGACTGGTACTCAGGACAGTGAGAGGCACAGGATCTAGTAGCACTTCTAGCACTCTCCAGGGCTAAAGAAAATCTTCTGATTTCATGTGGGTCAAATTCATATGCTTGGGGAACTTTCCTGATGCTTTTCCTCAGACAACAGCAAAAAAAAGCTCATGTTTCTAACCCCAAGGGCCTAATCTTGCCAACACAGCATCCCAGTTACTGGGTGTGGCAAGACTGAGCTCTGATAAACACTATGGAGTGAAGCAGAAAAGTAAAGTAGTGGGAAGAGTTATAGCTAAGTGCTATTAAGTGCTAGGAGTCAGTCATCTTCCTGAGTTCAAATCTGACCTCAGACACTTACTAACTGTGTGACCCTGGGCAAGTCACTTAGCCCTGCTTGCTTTCGTTTCCTGGAGAAGAAAATGGTAAACCACTCCAGAATCTTTGCTGAGAAAACCCCAAACAGGGTCACCAAGAGTTGGACATAACTAAAAGCAACTGAACAACAACAGCAAAGAACGCAACACTCCACAGTGGTTCTTACCAGGGCTCATCATTAAACAAATATGTACTTAGTGACTACTATGTATAAGGCAATGTGGGAATAATAAAGAAGTATAATGTATGGATCCCTGCCTTCAAAGATCTTACAGTTTAGCTCAAGCAGTAAGATACCCCCATGAATAGATCTTTAATAATAAGGGCAATATGTGATTAAGATCTAAATTATAGACATTAAATGACTCCAGAAATTCAGAGGTGGGTTTAGTTTATTAAAACAAAGAAACAAACACCTCTTCTGCATTACACACTATGGTAGTACTGTGCTACAGAATAAGGATGAATTAAACATAATCCCTAACCTCAAGGAATTTATAGTCTGGTAGGGTCAGTCAATGGTCAGCTAAGCTTTATTAAGTGCCTACTATGTGCCAGGCATTGTGCTAAACTCTGAGAATACAAAGAAAGGCCAAAAAAATAGTAGGTACTATTGAGGAGCTAACAGTCAAATGAGGGGAGATATATGTGTGTATTGTTGTCATTCGGTTGTTTTTCAATTGTATATGGCCCTGTGTGGCCCCATTTGGGGTTTTCTTGGCAGAGATACTGTAGTGGTCTACCATTTCCTTCTCCAGTTTATTTTATAGCTGAAAATGAGGCAAATGAGGCAAACAGGTTAAGTGACTTGCCCAGGGTCACACAGCTAATAAGTATCTCAGGTCAGATTTGAACCCTGGAATTCTTGAGCTGCCCTTATTAAGTAAGTAGCAGAGTTGTGATCTGAACCCAGGACTCCTATTATTTTTTCTGTGCTTTTTTTCCATGATGCCACTTTGAAATGCATTTATAAAAAAGCACCCAGTAGGATTCAAGTCTAGCTTTCTCCCCTTCCCTTTAACAATAACTCTTCCCCACTACTTTACTTTTCTGCTTCACTCCATGGTGTTTATCAGAGCTCAGTCTTGCCACACCCAGTAACTGGGATGCTGTGTTGGCAAGATTAGGCCCTTGGGGTTAGAAACATGAGCTTTTTTTTGCTGTTGTCTGAGGAAAAGCATCAGGAAAGTTCCCCAAGCATATGAATTTTGCCCACATGAAATCAGAAGATTCTCTTTAGCCCTGGAGAGCTTTTTGGTGATTTGCATTAAGAGCAGGGCTGAAGAGAGCAATGGGCCCTGTCCTGAAGGACCTAAATATTAATGGCCCATGGGGAAGCCCCAAGAAGAGCACTCACCGGGGACACTGTGGTTTTCCACCATTGATTAACTTAAAAAGATGTCAGTGCCCCCCGGGTAATCGCTCATACTTCCTTCCATGCTGCATCATGAAGGCTTGACAGCCAAAAAGGAGAAGGCACACCTAGCAGGCAGAAGTCAGCATAGAAACATTGGGAATTTGACACATTGTCCTTGGTCAGTAACAGCCTGAGATCACACGGACATGAAATGTCATTAATGGCCCTCAGACATCCCATCACACATCATTCTGCCCTCCTCTACCTCAGCTACACTTACACTGAATATTGCTATTCAATGGTTCTATCTTACCTATCATAAGACTATAAGCTCTAGTAGGGTAGGAATAATGTTCTCTCTTAACTTTGGATAAAGAGAAACAGAACATAATATGTATTTAAGAAATGTTTTTTGAAGGAATACATGAATGAATCTTAAAAGAACAAAATTTTAAACTGTGAGAGAGCTTTGCTGCCTAAAATAAGATTGGATTTTATTCTGGAAGCGGTCTTAAGTAAGGGAAATTTTCAGGTTTGGCCTTTTAAAAGTCAGCAAATAAGTTATCTTGACTATTATAATACCCAAGTTAACTATAAAGGGTGTATGAAGAAAGACATGCTTTGCATCCAGAGGGGGGAAAAAACAGATAACGGAATGTATAGAATAACTTTACATACATACATGCATGTATACATATATACACATACACATGTGTATATGCATATATACACACATATGTTCATATATATATTTGTGTATGGTAAGCCAGCTCTAGGGTTGGGGGGGAGACAAAAGAAAAAATAAATTCACAAGATAATTTTGTTGTATACTTGAAAGGAATAGCAAGTTATACACAGCAGATTTGCAGTTTTATATGCAATCATCTTTTTTTAATGTATTAAGGATGTAGTGTATTATGGAAATGCTTATTTTATCCCATAAATTAAAAAGAGAGGATCATCCCTAGAACTAATCTCTTCTGGACATAGAAAATGTGATCACAACTATCAGATTGTTCATCTAAGAGCAATGAGTCAAATGTTAGTTCTCTTATTGTCAGCATTAGCTAACTACCCAGCTAACCACATATGTGATTAGGTGTATGTGTGATTAAAAAAAATTTTTTTTTTTTGGTAAGAGAATCTTAAAGGCAAGCTGAGGGTCGAAGAGAAGCCAGCAGGAACTTGGCTCTCCAAGACTTCATCTGTGATCACTTTGCTTCAGTAAAGACTGCAGAAAGAGGCCATATGTTTGTAAAAACTGGTTAAGTATAATTTTCACCTTCGGATAGTGGAACCTGCTAATGCACTCTAATGAACAGGACAGTCATTGCCAAATAACAAATTTTGTGAATTAGCAAGTGAGAAAAGAACAAAAAAAAGTAGGCACCATATGTGGATAGCTCAATGATACTACATGAAAATGATCCTTTTATTGCAATAAATGTAGTTAATTGTTCGTTGGTCATAATTGCTCATTATATATGATGTAAAGCTAATAGCCGGAGTGCTTACCATGTGAGCTACGTAATTTTTTCCAGAGTGAGGTGAGAATGTTCCACTTAGGGCAATAGTTGTTGAGTTCATCCATTCACTACAGTGAAAATGAATTGGATTCTTAAGGATTATATGGAAGTATTTAAATGAATTAGATTTAACATCAAAACATAAACTTATCATGTAATCTGCATAGGACCCATGCATGGGATGCCTTATTTTTTATATCTGAGAATCTAAAGTTCAAGTAGTATAGTGCATAGAGGCCCAGATCTGGAGTCAAGGATACCTGAGTTCAAATCTAGCCTTCAACACTTGGTAGCTGTGTGACCTTACACAAGTCACTTAACCTCTGTTTGCCTCACTTTTCTCAATTATAAAATAGAGACAATAAAAGCACCTGTTTCACAGGGTTGTTTTTGAGGATCAAGTAAGATAATCTTTGTGAAGCATTTATCTCTGCCCTTTCCTACCTCCTCCAATGAAGTTTTCACTGATTCCCTTATTTGTTAGTGTCCTCGTATTATTTTGCATATATTTTGTACTCATCAGTGTACTTGTTGTTCCCCAACCCCAAGAGAATGTGAGTTCCTTGAGGGCAGAGACTGGTTTGTTTTGGTCATTGTAATCCCAGCATGAATTACAGCACTTGGCATAGCAAAGCTGCCTATTTAATGGCATCAAATTGAAATGCCTTGGCTAGTTTTAATCATGTTATTTTGATGGTGTCTCCAGCCAGGTAGATAAAGTCTTCTGAGCCAGAATTACTGACATATAGGACAAAAGTTTCCAGTTATGTGGGGCTAAATAAAGCTTCACAGAATAGATGTTTTCCCTTTAGCATCTTTTGTGAGGTTATCAACATCACACACCTCTTGCCTAAGATCCAAACAAGTCTATGTATCTGGGTCCTACTGGGTCTCCCTGAAAGTACTAGCCAAGGGAGGCATAGAAGCAAAAGCAAGCTGTGGGTGGCCACATACAGAGACTGGAGAGTAAGAGAATACAGATATGTGGCAGAAGTAGCCTGGAATGGAGACTAGACTGAACCATCAATTGCAACAATTATGGCAGGTTGTAAACTAGTCAGCAACACTTTTTTTTCCCCCAACTTTCCGAGGGCATAGTGTTGAGGAAATTTATATCTAGAGTTTAAATCAATCTCTTTCTTCAAAAAACCCTCCCTCAAATTAGTTGGGGAAACAGTCGAGGGGTGAAAGAAGTGACCATGTCTATATGCCATAGGGCAGTCTATTATACTATGTTTAGATGATTGTCTTCATTTCATGTTATTTTATACCAGTGTGCAGTTAGATGATGTAGCAGATAGAGTGCCAGACCTAGAGTTAGGAATACTCATCTTCCTCAGCATAAATCTGGCCTCAGACACTTACTAGCTGTGTGACCCTGGGCAAGCACTTAACCCTGTTTGCCTCAGTTTTCTTATCTGTAAAATGAGCTGGAAAATGAAATGTCAAACCACTCCAGTATCTTTGCCAAGAAAACCTCAAATGGGGTCATGAAGAGTCAGACATGACTAAAAATGACCAAACAACAACAAAGTAGCACTAATAAATTACATGGTCATTTATGGTGATTTTATCTAATCCCATAAATTTATAGTTCAAGATTAAGAAAGGGGAGGCCAGCTCATGGACAAGGAGATTTCTCTGATCCTATACTGGGATAGAGACCAAGTTGATTAGAAAGAATTTCAATGTGCCTGATACTTTTCCGAGATGTTCCAGAACATGTTCACTAGATTACTTTTAATCTGGAGAAAGAATTAATAAGGAGACAAACAAGTAGCATAAAGTAGTAGGGGTTTGGTGTAATTGTCTCAACAATACCCTGAATGATACACCCACACATCATTGTGCTATTCTTTCTACTAGGGTGTTGTAGTAACAGCATAGATTCTTATAATGCAAAGGAAAGAGTTATGGAGACAAAAGAAAGATTCAGACAAAGAGGTCTAGGAATATTTGAAGAGAGACAACACTTTCTATAGAAGGATCCAGTGGAAGCCACACAGAGAAGTAGAGTCTTGAAGAAATATAAGGATTTGATGAGGAGGGAGTGCTTTCCAGGCATGGAGTGGTTGGGGATGCTTTATGTGAATCTCTAAATATGAAAGAATAGGTAGTAGTTCATTTTGGTGGGAATAGAGAGTTCACAAAAAGCTACATGTGAAACAATTTTGAAAAGGTTGATCCACACATAGTCTGCTCTCAGATACTGCTGGGTGTGTGTGTGTGTGTGTGTGTGTGTGTGTGTGTGTGTGTGTGTGTGTGTTCTCTGGGGGCAGGAGCATGGTGGAGGAAAAACCTCAGTTATAACTAGTAGTATGAGGTCAAACTGATAAGACAAGTATAACTCTGAATTTTATATATGGAGAAGTAACTTTGAAATTGCCTTCAAGAGAAGTCTATGCTGCAATAATCTCCTTTGAAGATTTCCAAGGCTGAGAGACTTCATGTTAAAGAAACTAGAAAAAATGCCTCTTTCACATGATCAGAACCAGCCGTATGACTGGTAAGAAATGGGATCTGGCTTCAAGTGTTACAACCTAGGTAAATGGATGAGGGCAGGAAATGGAGCTATAAGGCCCCCAGAGCTTGAGATGGGCAGTCACTCAGAATTCTAGCTTCTAGATGTGACTATCAAGAGGAAACAAATCCCATCTCCTCTCCCCCCACCCCGATCTCCACCTGGGAAGCCCTTATCTCTATCATTCTCTATGTGCCTCTCCTCCACCTAATATCCTAAAGAGAAACGGAGTTGGTTCTTCTCAGCTCTGACCTGCCTACATACTAAGTAATAATTACTTATTGAGATAGAGGACATTAAAAGACGACAGAATTTAGAGCCAGATGAGTCCTCCGAGATCACTGAATTGAAACCAATTATTTTGCTGATTGGTCAAACATAATCCCCAATGGGGTGAAGTAACTAGCTAAAGGTCACACATTTCGTAGCTACCAGGGTTGAGACTATAAACTAGGTCCTCTGGCTCAAAGTCCAGTGTTCTTAACTGCTCAGTGGCACAGTTCACAGACGGCTGGGCCTGGAGTCAGAAAGACCTCTGACACTAACTTTCTGATCATGGGCAAGTAAGTGACTCAGGCAAGTATGTGAAATCTCTGTTTGCCTCAGTTTCCTCAAATATAAAACGGTGATTATAATAGCACCTACTTCAAAGGGTTGTTATAAGGTTCAAATGAGATAATATTTGTAGAACACTCAGCGCAGTGCCTTGAATATAGTAGGCATTTAATAAATTCTTATTGATCCCTTCTGTCCCTTCTCCTCTCTTCATCCTACCTTACCTCAGCCTTTAGCTATGCTTAGCTTTTTGGAAGTAGATTTCTCCTTCTTAGTCCCCTTTGCTGGATCTTTATCCACATCCACCCTCTTCTGTGTGAGTATGCCCCCTTCTCTTTCTACATCTCTATGTTGGTGATATCTTCAGCTTCTCTGGATCCTATTATCATTTTTAGGTACACGATTCTAAAATCTCTATATCCACCTCTAGCCTTTCTTGAACTGTCTTCTTGTACCCCCTACTGCTTATTAAATATTTTGAATCTTAAAATCAACATGTCCAAAACAGGACTAATTATCTCCCTCCCTTCTGCTGCCTCTCCAAGAATCTCTTTCTTCCTTTAAGATTCACAAACGATACCCTCTACAGATAATCCCCCCTCTTCCCAATACTTTTCCCTCTATAAAGTTACTCTGTAAGTATCTTGTATATGCCTGTGTGTATACATATGTTATCTCTTCCATTAGAATTTAAATTCTCTGAGGGACAGTTTTTGCTTTTTTTTGTACCCCCCAATATTTAGCACAGTACCTGACACATAGTAGGTACTTAATAAATACATGATTGATTGAGTGAATGTCCAAACTGGGAAAGGTAATGGCTTGTGAATATGGAACAAGGAGAGATCTGAGAATTGGGTCCAATTTTGCTATGAAAGTGGGAATTGAAGCATTTGTTGAGTAGTGAGTGCTGATGACTTGAGGGGTTTGGAAAACAAAAAGTTTAGATTAGATGTCAATCTCACTGAAAACTCATAGAGTTTATGGTGTTTTCAAGTTTACAAAGTGTTTCTCTCTCCCACCTACTACTCTCTGAGAGAGAGAGAGAGAGGGTGTTTCACCCATATTACAGACTAGGAAATTGAGAAACAGAGGTATGAAGTGACTTGCCTATGATATCACAGCTAATTAGTGCCAGTCTTTAAGTGAAGCTGCGACAGGTTCAATAACATTCATTCTAAAGCCCCTCTCCCCCCAACTTCCAAAAAAAAAAAGAATATAAAAGTTTTTAAAAGCACCTCGGCAATGCTACTTTATTTACCGCTGGTAACATAAAACGTGTTATCTCCCTTCGGGTTTTCTTTATAATGAATCCAATATCATAATCTAATACCATAATGGAATTTGTATCTTCCAAAGATAATGAAATACCGGGATGCATTCTTCCTTTGTATGAGAAAAATCAGACCCAGGGAGGAAGGGATGTGAACAGTAAAACCTGAGAGAAACAATACATCTTTCTGGAAGTTCCCCACCTGGTGTTACTAATTTTATGCTTACACTTTCCAGCATGTTCGCCCCAAAATATTGCACTAATAAACTCTTAGTGTCTTTATTTAATATTTATAGCACTGGGGGGAAACCAAAGTCTGCTAGTAAAAGGAAGGGTAGTGATTCAAATGACTTCAGCTGTGTGCAAGTCTGACGATCCATTCCCTGGCGATCACCTCCGAAAGCCTGCAGTTTAATGAGGCTGTTTTGAAGCTGCCTGCTCTGGAAAGGATGTTTTTATGGTCTAGATTATTAATTAACTGTCCTCAGTTTAAGAAAATGAAGGTGGGGGAAGGTGCAAAAAAAAAAAAAGCTAGATGATGGAATACAAACTATGGAATATTCTTTATGTAAAAGTTCTTTTCTTGGCATTGCAATTGAAGCTGAGATATGAAACCCTCATTAGCGAATCTCAGTGATTTCCCATCAAAATGAAACAACCATAGTTTTTAATTTGGGCAACAGCTCTAACTAAGCCCTCTCCACCCACCACCCCTGAAACGACAATGTAACAAGAAAAGTGATATGTAGCAAATCCAACTACAGAGGAACAAAGTGTTGATAACTTTCAGGCTTGTGAAATGTCAAGGCCTTCTCATTAAAACACTCTAGTAATAAGCACCAGAAGGATAACATGGTTAATGGCTAATGACTTGCTCTTCATTTTCTAGTACTTAGCAAGAGGCGGGGAAGACAGATGTTTTTCCTTTGTGAGGGAAAAAAAAGGTCTTGGCTTGCTGCTCTTAGCTCCATGTCAGTGAGTGTAGCCTGTCTGGGAAGGACCATTTGACCCCTGCTCAGGAACAGTAAGGTATGAATTTGGGCAGGAACAAGGACATTCTAAGAGAAAACCAACACGGCAGGCTTTTATCAGCACACCAGTGTTCTAAGTGAAGACATTTATATGTTGTTTCCCCAATTAGACTGTAACCTCCTGGAGGAAAGGGACTGCCTTTTGTTTCTTTTTGTTACCTCAGTGCTTAACACAGGGTCTGGCACACAGTAGGAGCTTAATGTTGATTGATTGAATTGAGTGAAATTATTTATTATGTTGTCTCTCCAATTAGAATGTGAGCTCCTCGAGGACAGGGACAATGTTTTTTGCCTTTCTTTGTATACCCTAGTGCCTAGCATGCGAGAAGTGCCCAAGAAATACTTGTTGTCTGAATCACTCAAGACAACATACATTCAATGTTGAATCCATGGCACATATTCAAAGAGCCATGACTGAGACACATCCAGAATACCAGCTCTGGAAGGCTGCTCAATGGCATTGTCCTCAACACACTGGCTCTATCTTTCTAAGTGGATCTATTTACTTACATATGTTATTTACTTTGTATTTTAAAGCAGTAACAGCAGACTTTCTGGAATCCTGGATTCAAATTGTATCAAAGGTTAATGTTACCTCCATTGTGGCTGGGTAAAATGAGGTCAGCCACTTTTGACATACCAGGTTGGCCTTTCCTAAAATATAGCTTCAGAAGTAAGCCCTTTAGCGGAAGAGGAAACTTTTCTAAGAGCAAAGGTGTATGCTACTGCTTGTGACCAAACTCCTGAGATATCTGTTAAATTCTGTAGCTAAATGATAGCAAATAACCTTTAACAATAGAAAATTTAATATTTTATTCAACATTTGTTGTAAGCAATGGATTCATATATGCCTCCCCCCCATCCCCAACATTTCATCCTTTTTTTTTTTTTTTGGTTTCAAACTAAAACTCCATGATAACACCTGTCTTGGGGCTTCACTTATCAAAGAAAGCAGAGAGAAAGAATGGTGATAGAGTACATTCCATGTTGGACTGAAACACTTTCATGAATTGGAGAACTTCTATTGTTTCTTTCCTTAAAGGAAATTATGCCAATGTTAGCAAATTCCATTGTCTGATTTCATATTACCAGTAAGTATTCCTATTTACTTCAACTGATGTGTGTATAATATATATATACGCATATATACACATACATATATACCTACATGTATGTGCATCTGTGTATATGTGTACATATAAACACACTTCAGCTGATATATAATATACAGTATATCTGTGTTAATGATATATATGTATATGTATGTCTTGTGTGCTGATATATATTTCAACTGACATTTGTATATGTTTGTGCTGTATTTCAACTAATATACAATGTTTGTAAATGTGTGTTGCTATATACATACTTCAACATATGTGTGCATACTCCAACTGATATAGATATATAGAGGTTTACCTATCTCTATTTACATACATGTACATGATCTTTAAGGTTTTATAAAACACTTCAGATATATTGTCTCATTTGACTTCATATACGGTATTACATTATTGTTGTACATTATTAACCTACAAGGAGGCACGAACTATTATTACCCTCATTTGGCAAATAAGGAAACTGAGGCATCAAGCAGTGAAGTGGCTTACCCTGGATCACATAGATAGTGGGTGTCACAGGCAGGATTTGAACTTGTGTCTTCCTAAGTCCAACACACTATCCACTTTACCACCTAACTTTCTCGGTTCATAAAGAACTAGAAGTTTGTCACACAAATTTATGCTTACACACATGCTCAATTTAATTCTAATGAATTTGTTATCTCACTGATGTGAGTACTCCCTACAAATGTGCAGATTATGATGCATCCCTCCTCTCTTGATCCTCTTCCTATACCTTTTAGTAAATATTCCACAGGGCATTTCAGGCCTCTTTACTTAATTTAATGGAGAATGTAGGTTGACCATTTCCTTAGTCCTCATACTAACTTCATTACTGGAAGGCCTCTACTTTAACTCATTGATCTCAATTTCTTTTTCATATTTGATTTTTTGTTTGGCTATTTGTAGCCTATTCAAGTCTAGTGCATACCTTTCCACTATCATATCCATAGCTTAAATTTGTTGGACTGTGGCATTCCATGATTCCAGTCATTTAGCACTATAGGAAGAATATTGTTTTTTGTTTGTTTGTTTTAAGGATAGGACTTTCTTTCAGAGAAAAGCCTGAGGTTATCAAAAGCATTGAATAATTTCTTATAGGCAATATAACCTATGTTATTCAACTGAGATTACAAATAACTGTCACTCTGAAATTTCTGTTTAAGACATATATATATTGATGGATCAGTTCTGTGAGCAATCATTTCAGTACCTTATAGATCAAACTTTGAGCATATATATAAAAGGTATCTCTCTATCTATAGGGATTAGGGGTGGGAACTGAACCTGTAATCTCATTGGTTTAGGGAACTCCCCACATGAGGAAAATTCTTTTTCTAATATAGGTCTTCACATTCTCTGAAACTTATATTCTTAGAGAGTTGTCTAAGCAACTTGTCCAGGGACAGATAACCAATATGTGTTAGATGAGGCACTTGAACCTAGGTTTTCCTGGGTCTTCATTCCTCTCTCTCTTGGTTTCACTCTTGACTTTGTCTCTAGCTTGTTCCCAAGATGATACTGATGGAACTGAACTATGCCTCCCTCTTCCATTTTCACTTTATATTTTGCCTGCTCTAATTATAATATAAACTTTCTGAAGATAGGGGCTATCTTTCTTTTGGTTTCTATTTATATTCTTAATCCTTAGTGCCTGACATATAATAAGCACTTAATAAATGCTTGTTGACTGACTTCTTGTTTCCAAAACTGGATTTCTATCTACTATACAATGTTACTCTCTGTCTCTCTCTCTGTCTCTGTCTCTGTCTCTCTCTCTGTCTCTGTCTCTCTCTGTCTCTCTCTGTCTCCCTCTCCCTCCCCCTCTCTTCTCTCTCCTCTCTCCTCTCTCCCCTTAGGCCCTCTCTACTCTCTTCCCTGTCCCACCATCTCTCTTTCTTTTTCACTAAAATCTTATCTCATTCCCTCATCTTGGTTTAGAGGTGGCCCCAGATTGTCAAAGGTCAGACTCATCCAGTAACACTGGGATATCCTACAACGAAGCTGGAAAGGCTTTGACTATATGCTTGGTAATAGTGTACCCATTTACTGACTGACTACCAGGCTGGCTAATCTTTTTGGCCACAGCAATCTTATGAACATGGGTGGAGGGAATAACCATACAGATGCAGTCATAGATATAGTGTATCAAATGGGCATGTCTCTTTCAGAACATACCACACACACACACAGTGTCTACAAAATCGAAGTGAAGTTTCAAGTTATTAAAGTTTATTTGGTTTGTTTATTAAACCTTATATGGATCATTTTTCACCCCATCAATGCCAATTCCATTATCAACAATGAAGCCATTAAAGCTTAAAACTGCACTAAGACTTTTGGGACAGGTGTGTGGTGTATGCATTCTGAAAGAGGGAGAAGAGAAGGGATATGGGGGGAGTCAGGGAGAGACAGAGAATTGGCCTCAGAATTAGAAGACCTACATTTGATTTCTGCCTCTTAAGATCTCAGTGCCTCTAGAGCTCCCCAAGACTGTAAGTTGAAGAACAAACAAATAGTGATCAGCACTGGTAGAGGGAGTTTGTTTGCCTGGGGATTCTCTATCTCAAGGAAATCATGGGGCTAATTTAAATGTTTATATGTGCATAAACATGTGCAAAATGTATTTACTATATATATGTACACATATACACACATTTATATATGTATACATTCACAGTACATGCATGTACACATATGCACGTGTATACATGTATCTTTATGAATATATTTTCAGCAATTTGTAAACCTTAAAGAACTATATAAATGTTAGCTGCTATTATGATAATCATCATTATTATTGCACAGGGTAGCCCAAAAGTCATAGTGCAATTTAAAGCTTTGTTTTTCTGTTTTTTAACCAGTAACAATTTTAATAGCTGAAATCTACACCAAGACTTTTGGGACACACTATTTTTTTTTAAATAGTTATATTTATTGATACTGTTAAAGCTACTAAGTTTTAAACTGCACTAAGACTTTTGGGACACCCTATATTCATTCATTCATTCATTCATTCTCTCTCTGTCTCTGTCCCTCAAAAAGGGTAGGCAGATGGACAGACAGGATTGGAAAGGAACTTTAGAAGCCTTCTATTTCAACTCATAGCAGAAGTAGCAGCTTTTACAATATCTGACATGCAGTTGCTAGCCTCCATCTGAAATCTCTAATGATGGGCAACTTACTACCTGTCAGGAAAGTCCTTTTTACTTAGAGTAATTCTAATTTTGGGGAATTTTTTTTGCCTTATAAGTAGTCCAAATTTTCCTCTCAGGAAATCCCTTCACTATGTTTCTGCCTTTTGGGGCCAAAAAAAAAAATAAACCTAATCCTTCTTCCACATGACAGCTCTTCATGTATTTAGTAACAGCTATTTGTGTCCTCTCTAAATTACCTTACTTCCCAGGCTTAATACCATTAGTTCTTCCACTTGATCTTCCCTTGATTTCCTTCTGCCATCTTGGTTGGCTTCTCATGGACGTGCTCCAGTTTACCAAGGTCTTTCTTAAAATACAGCCCTCAGAACTGAAGCTTATATTTCATAAGTGGTCTGACCAGAGCACCGTACAAATGAAGTACAACTCTTCTCATTCCAAATATTATAGCAATGTAACCTAGACTACGACCACATAATGAGAAGACAGGATTCATTGGAAAAGAGTGAAGGCAAAAGAAGAAGGGGATGGCAGATGATGTGATGGATAAAGAGTGTTATGGAAACAATGAACATGCACTTGGACAGAGTTGAAGAGATAGAAGGGCCTGGTGTGCTGTGATCCCATGGAGTCACAAAGAGTTGGACATGGCTGAATGACTGAACAACAAACCTAAAATAACATTAAGCTTTTTCTTATTGGCCCTTGCATGGTACTGAACATGGTCTCCTTAATTCTCCATATCTCCATTATCATTTTGTTGTCCATTCACATATGTACAATTCTGTACTCAGGTCATCAGATTTTTAAACCTACACTCAGAACTTGACAAAACACAGTATGCCCTACATGCCTTTCATGGACTCCCTTCTCCTCTGTACCTTTTAGCATTATTGCCTTCAATAACTGCCTATCTAATTTGAAGGCAGCCTTTAATTGTCTTCAAAGCTCACCTCCAATGGCTGATTCCCCTAGGTGTTAGTGCTTTCCCCCCAAATACATTGTAAATATACATTTTGTATTTATTTATCTTCATTCATATTGTTCCTCTGCCCCAAACCCCCTTCCCCCCAATTATGATGTTAGATCCTTGAGGTTAAAGACTGACTTTTTTCCTTTAAACTCCAATGCTTAGTACAAAATTTGTCTAAGAACAAATGTTCTCTAAATTCCATTCTGTTAGTAGTGTTTGTTTGCTTCTCATGTTATCTGCCATTGTTATGTGTGTGTGTATGTGTGTGTGTGCGTGCGTGCACGCATGCTCTATATTTGTTTGAGGAAGAGTTCCATTGCAGTAGTGTCTACCCTAGATTTTCTGTAGTGAAATAAACCTGGTTGTGCCATCCATCTCCCATTAGCACCTGTGGCCACTAACGTTTTCCTCCCTGCTGATATTGTTTTCGCACCTCTTTGTGTGCATCAAACTGAGCAGAAAAACCTCTTCCAGGTTTATTCTCATGTCTTATAATGTTCATCAACTGCAGAACTGAGGAGCAAGGCCTGTCTTCCTTGTTCCCTTGGTGCAGTGGTGAGTATAATACGAGGGCTTAACAATCATCGTGGTGCTAACAAATGTGTGAAAACAGCAGTCCTGATAATAAAAATAACAGGAAACCAGCCAATGATGGGATGTGCTTCTCTCTTAAGCACCCGGAAGGTAATCTGCAAACTAAGTTCCAGGCTAACAACAATAGATTCTTTGCTCTGAAATGGCATCATTTTGTGCCAAAACCAGACATGAAAAACCTCTGCACACCACAATGCAATTGGATTTGGAAGAAGAACTTGGAACCTGGTAGCAGTAAGGAGCAAAAAACATATTTGGGGAGACAACTGGGTTTTGGATGCAATTCCCATCCCACATATGCCAACCCCATTATCAACATAGCTCCCCAGGGTAGCTTTTGATCCTTCCACTCACTGTAAACTAATTCAAGTAAAGAGGGTGTTTAAGAGGAAGAAAAATCATATTTTGCTTTGGTTTGGGAAGAGTTGAGAAGAGGGGGGACCCCCTGGAGAGAATGATGCCTGCATTCAATAGAGAACATGATGAATCACTGCAGTGTTTGCAGAACGACCACCTAATTCTTCCTAAGTCAGGAGATGGGCCCAATTAAGCTGGTCTCCTTTCTGTATATTAACATGCTTCATTCAATTTTTCCAAAGCTAAAGTCTCAGCTCTCAAAGCCCTAAGGCTTTTCTATTTAGGGTCAATCAATCTCTTGCACTACAGCAGTGAAAACGTACCTAAGAGCTGTGATTGAGAAAATAAGACAGTGGGTACATTTTGTTTTACAAATCAGCTCCTTTGGGTATCTGTTAGAGAATATTCTTCAAGCAGTATCTGTTATTTTGTAGGATGAGAATGGAATAAGCCCCAAATATAAGCTTGCTTTGTCACAGCCTCAATTCATCCACTGGCACAGTTAGCATCTACGTACCACCAGGCTGGGTCAGCCCAGTGACGTGGAACTTGTTGGAATGGATTGGATTAGATTGGCCAAAAAACAAAAAAACCCAAAACATCCAAAGAGGAGGCCTTCCAACAAAATTCATTTGGAGGAACAAAGATCTATAATATCAAGGAAAATAATAAAAGAGGTAGCAATGAAGGAGGTATAAAACCTCTAGAGACTTCAAGTTAAACTTTAAAACAAGTCATCCAAATTACTTAGGAAAAGACTCCCTATTTGACAGGAACTTCTGAGAAAACCAGAGAGTAGTCTGGTAGAAATGAGGCTTGCAATAACATCTTATTATATTCCACAGTCAATTCAAAGTGGATGTGCTCTTGCTAAAGGTATTACAGATGACACGATAAAAAAAATTAGAAGGGAAGTAAGTCATATACTTTTCACATCTAGGGGTAGGAGATGAAATTTAACCAAATAGAGTTAATTATCAAAAGTAAAATAAGTAATTTGGATGATGATAAATTGAAAAAATGTTTGTCCAAATAAAATTAAAGCATCTGGGATAAGAAGAGCAGTGTTAGTATTGGGGGAGGGCTCTTATTCACTGTAGTCCCTGCTCCAGAGTACAGAGCCAGCTCAGGAGTCCAGGGCCAGTCAAGGTTGCCTAACACAACTGCAAAGTGACCTAGGGGACTGTATGGGAGGGTGGAAAGTCCAGATGCTCTTGTGTTTACCTGGATTGAGGTAAGGTTTTAACTACCCTTATGGACCCATGCTAGAGTAGAAAGAAACAGGGTGTAAGATTAGACAGGCTTGGGAATGGTGGTGCTGGAGGTAAGGTGTGACCCATCTTTCCACCCCGTAATTAGCTGTTCATATAACTATTGGGATCATGCTATACATCCTTCCCTGGTCAAGGCATTCACTTCACATGCCACTGGTGTAGTGAATAAAACACTGCACAAAAATTAGGAAGACCTAGGTTCAAAACCTATTTCTGACACTGGCTGTGTGACAATAGACAAGTGAGCCTCAGGTTTCCTTATCTGTAAAATGGGGAATTATCCCTAAAGTGTCCACCTCACAGGTGGACATAAGATTCAGAGGAAACAGTCTAAGTGTAGGATAGTTTAAAGCCTGGGCAATTTGTTGTTGGTCATATTTGAATGTAAAAGGCAGGAATGTGGGGCAGAAATACAAAAGATAACGATTTTGCTCTTTTAACTCAGCTTTTCTGATAACTGACTTCTATGCCCGTCAAGAAGCAATTCCTTCTTTCCATTCAGTGGTAGTTTTGTGGGAGAATGTGCCCCAGCTTTTTTGCTGGGGGAGGGGGCAATAGAGAAGGGGAGATGTGGGTGGAGAAGAATGTTCATGTAGAAAACTCAAATGGCTAGGGCATAGGCTCAGAAAATAGATCTGTTGTACATTCAAAACTTCAGGGCTGTTAATCTCAGGTGATATCATGATGCTCTCTGTTGGACACACACTTGTGAGTATATAAGGTCTGTACTAAGGGTGCTGTCTTTGTGTTAGGCACTCAACTATCTTTGCTGGGCCTATTTCTTTGGTATTATGGTTACCAAACTTCTTTCATTTACCAATGTCTGAGTTTCATCTCTTTACTGCCTCCTCCTAGCCACCTTGACTACCTTCTTCGAGGGTGCAGTGACTAAAAAGCCTCTTCTTGACAGGATAAGCTCTTTAATCATTTGGCTTTGAACTACCACATTAAACTAGGTGCAATAAAATATCTATTCTATTGAATGACTATATCTGAGATAAACTGAAGTCTGTTATCTCAGAAAATTATATGATTTAGGGTTACAAATTGCTTGCAGGGCTGGCCAGGTAGCACAGCAAGTAAGAGCACCGGCTCCAGTGTTGGGATGACCTGGGGATCGAATCTGGGCTCAGACACTTAGCACCCACCCAGAAACACCTGGCCGTCTAACCTTGAGCAAGTAACTTAACCCCGATTGCTTTAAAAAAAAAAAAAAGAAATTGCTTGCAACTCACATAACCTCTGATGAAAATCCTATGCCCCAATCTCAATTGAAGGGGCTCTGCCACAGAAACCATACAGAACCAATGTATGAGCTAGGGCTAACAGGTGAGGGTTGGTGAACAAATGAATGTGAACAGGCACAAAAGCAAAGTTAAAAAGGTAAAATCATTGTCCTCTACCATCTTGACCCATATCTCTCCCTTTTATATGCAAACATGGTTGGCAACAAACTTCTCAAAGTTTGAGCTTTGTAAATTTTAAAGCACTCTATAAATTCCATTTGTTATTATTATTATTACTGTTATTGCTGTTATCATTATTGGTGATGGCAGTAATAATGTCTTAATTAGCAACATTAATATTGATAGCTGACTACATAGAGCTTTAAGTTTTCCAAAATGTGTGTGTATGTATGTATGTATAGGTTTTGAACCTCACAACAATCCTATGAAATGGGTATTATTTACATTATTATCCCCATTTTAGAGATGAGAAAGACATGTCAGACAGGTGAAATAGCTTGCTCATTGTCACATAGCTAGTATTGCAAGATAAATAATAGCTGATATTTACAAAGGGCTTTAAAGTTTGAAAAGTGCCACACAAATATTAGCTAATTGGAACCTCATACTGAATCTGTAAGATGGGCACTATTATACCCATTTTATAGATGGAGAAATGGGGACTCCACAGGTTTAAATAACTTGCTCATGGCAGGATCGGGACTTGGGTCTCTCTTGAATCAAAGGAATGCAGTGTTTTCCCCACTCCCTTCCACATTTAAAATATAGCCCAAAAGCTCTGAAAATGCAAATTCACCAAAATTATTTGTTGTTTTTTGTGATTTTTTTTTTTTGCTTTTTGGAGGGCAATTGGCATTAAGTGATTTGCCCAAAGTCACGTGGCTACTAAGTGTGTCAAGCATCTGAGGTCGGATTTCAACTCAGGTCCTCATGACTCCAGGGCTGGTACTCTATTCACTGTGCCACCTAGCCACCCCTATGTGATTTTTCTTAATGAAATGTTCTAAGAACTTTTGAAAGATGTTCCTTTTCCCACTGATCACCTCTCTTGCTGTTTTGGCAAATAAGGGTCTCTTATACATCTTCTACATTACATAGTACACTTTGGGCATTCAATATATATTTGGCGGTGATGAAAAAGATGTTTGAATTGACAATTTGTACAATAGGGAGAGTGGCTCCAGGGAATAGCCTTTAATATACAAGAAACAAGATCTTAGCTATTTTTAAAATCTGCCAGCATCTCATTAGGGTCCAGCACATCATGATGTGCTAATGAGATCATTTGCAATTAAGGTCCAGGTAGAAGGATGGCTTGCTTTATTGTGTGAGAGAGGCCCCATTCCCCTGCTCAGAAGCTTTAAACAGCCCCACATTCCTCTCAGTCACGCCACAAGAGCACTACCTGATTAAGTCTCTACTTAATCAGGGAGACAAACTGATTGACCTCACAGCTTCTTCATGATTTTGCTGCATTTCAGAATAAAGTACAATTTGTGGCCCCTACCTGTCAAGGATAGTTTTTTTTAAACATTCCATAAACTACTTGTATCAGGAGATTGGAGGCACCAACACTCCCGTCCCTGCTTCCCCACCCCCCTACTCCCATCTTAGGGGTTTTCCCCCCTCAAAGATCTATAGAGGAAGGACAATTCTGGACACTGATAAGAATCTGGGAGGTAAGAAGTTCAGTTACTATTACCAGGCCCGCTTGGATAAGAACAATTTCAATACCTGAGGGGGAACAGAAGTTGTTGTAACAACAACAGCCCTTGTAAAAGGGGTATCTGTTGCAAAGAAGCACTGTCTCAAGCTAAGATATGGCAGGAGAACAGAAATGGCTACAGGCAAATATTATTGAAGCTTTCTTATTCTCTTTTAAGGGAAGGTCTTTCTATAGGATTCCTCCCCTTCCTCAACTTCTCAGGCTAATGGGATTAAAGGAACACTCATAAATGAAATTTTTTAAGGTGAGAAAAGCAGAAAGAGAGACCTTTCTACTGAATTCAGAAGAACTCTTTATCTTCTGGCTCCCATCTATATTTTCAAACTAATTATACATTGCTCCCCTTACAGACTCTATATCTTCGCAAAACTGGCCTATTCACATTCTTTACATTCTAACTCCCATCTCTGGGTTTTTACATAAATTGTCCCCTATCCCAGGAATGCTCTTGCTCAATTCTACCTTCAAAAGGTCTACTTACTTCCTTCTTTTAAAAAAATAATTTATTTATTTTTGATTTTCAGCATTCACTTCTATAAGTTTTTGAGTTTTAAATTCTCTCCCTCCTTCTCCCCTCCCCCCCCAAGACAGCCAGTCTGATATGGGCTTTACATATACATTGATATTAAACATATTTTCTCATTAGCTATGTTGTAAAGAAAAATTAGAAGCAACGGGAGGAAGCACAAGAAAGAAGGAACAAAGAAACAAACAAAAAAGAGAACAAATAATAGGCCAATCTGGATTCAGACCCCATAGTTCTTTCTCTGGATGTGGATAGCATTTTCCATCATGAGTCTTTTGGAGTTGTCTTAGATCCTTGCATTGCTGATAAGAACTAAGTCTATCAAAGTTAGTTATCACAATGTTGCTGTTACTGTTTACTATGTTCTCCTGGTTCACTCTACTTCCTTTTAAGGTGAAGTTTAAGTGCCACCTCCTACAAGAAGTCTCCCCTGACTCTCCTAGGTGTTAATACCCCCCATGAAATTACTATTATTTACTTCTTACATACCTTGCATCGACTTAACTGTGTACATGTCTGTATCCCCTGATAGAATGTAAGCTATCTGAGGTGAGGGATTATTTTTTAATAATCTTTGTTTACATTAGCACATAAGAAATGCTTAATAAGTACTATTGCTTAATAAGTACTATAGATTAGTTTATAAATTAGTGTATATTTTGATACCTTGAAAGATTCATGATTTTATAAGTATGGCTTCTCCTTCTAACAACAGAGATGGTGACCCCTCCAAGCATTTTTTTTTACTGTTTTGGAGCTTGCATTTTTCATTCATTCATTTTTTTTGGTTTAGTTATCACTACATGTTTTCCAAACAAGATAGATTCCAGTGAGCTAGGGAGCCTTATTCTTATTCTTTTAGCATCTCAGATATACCTATGTAGTTCCATTTTAGGTTTATGGACTGTTGGTGAGTAAACATTTATTAAATCCATACTATATACTAGGAATTGTACTAAGCACTATTAGGATTGGAAGAGACCAGCAACATCATAAAGACTCATAATATAATAAGGAAACTGAGGCTTGGAAAGGTGAAGTGATGTGTCCAGAATCACACAGATACGAATTGTCAATGCCAAGACTGGAACACAGATCTTCTGGCCCTGAGATGTCTTTTTTCTAGTATACTGCCTCAAAAGATCTGTTGCCTTTCCCTCTTCATACATGATCAGAACATCTCCTTTTCCAGTCATGCATGTCCTCAAAAATATTTTTATGCCATTTCTTTGAGTTCAAGTTACAACCTGCTTATTTATCTCTATCACTGTGTTTGGGTGATTACTAATTTTATTTTCTCTGACATAATGAGTTTGATTCCCAGTTGTGCTACTTACTACTACCCTAAGACCTTGAGTGAGTTACTTTACTTCTCTGGGATTGTCTACTTCTCCATAATTAGGTCGTTAGATTAGATAATCTTAAAGGTGCCTTCTACCTCTAAATCCTATAATCTTATGATAACTCATACAATAACAGTTTGTTGTTATTGGTCAGAATCAAATCCAAACCAGTATTTCTTCTTATTGCTGCCTCTGTCTTTGAAAGATTGAAACTATCATGGAGATCAAGATTTTATCCATTTCTCTTTCTATGTCAACAAAGAATCTCATTTCAGTCAGAATCATTCAACAAACATTTATTAAGACCTATTATGTTCAGAGAGAAAGCATGGTATAGAAGATAAAGGGCAGGCCTTGGAGTCAGAAAGACCAGGGTTCAAGTCCCAGACATCTTGGCTCTGTAACCCAAGGCAAGCCACTTAACTTCTTTCTCAGTGCTCCAGGAAACTATTCAGGATGAAAATTGCCAGTGTAGGTGCCAATCTGGATGCAAAGAAGGATTCTCTATACAAATGAAGTTTCCTATACAAATTCAATCACAGGCTCAAGCCAATGAAAAACCCAAACCAACTAAAATTATGCAGAACTCTATGCTAGGCTCTGGAAGTGATACAATATTTAGATAAAACATGGAATCCTGTCTTCATGGAGAATCAGTCAAGTAGAAGGATAAGAATCACACAGATGATTACTGTACCCTTGGGGTATAAGCAGATATGCAGCAGGCAACATTTCAGCATTTAATAAAACACACGTACATATATACACATATATAAATTTGTATATACATATATAAATATATATGTATGTGTATGTGCATGTATATATAAATACATATCTATGTATATTGTGCCTCCATATATATACAAATACAAAAAAATACACATGCACATCCACATACATGTGTACACACACACATATAATCCCTGCCCAGGGATACCTTTTGGTGGTTTCATTTTAGCCCTCAGCCTTCTCTCCTACCTGAAACTCTGAGTGAGGGGTCCTAACTGGGGGTAAAAAACAACTTGGGAAGTCTAAGATATCCTCATGCACAATGAATGCCACTTAAGATAGTGGTAAGCTATTTTGTTTTGGTCACACTCCCCACTTCTTCTGAAAAGATATCTTATATATTTTTTTAATTGAAGTGGATAAGGGATGATTTTATGATGCCTCTAAGATAACTGGAGACAAATACATGGGGGCACTGTAAAACAAAGTCTGGGAATCACAGGTGTAGAGAATAGAAGTTCATTGACCTGGGGAGGTTCACACTGACAGGTACATACAAGAATATTTGTTTTTGCTTTTGCTTGTTGCCTTCTTTCTTGCAATACTGGGGATTCATCATTAGAACTTTATTCGACATCTCCCTCCCACACCCCTTCCATTTATTATACTTGGTCCCAGACTTGTCCCAGAAGGGAGGATGTGAGTTACATCCAGGGGAGGGCTACTATGACAAAGAGCAGTGAGGTTCACTGAAAGAGATTCTGAATCACAGACCACGTGGAAAGATGAAGCAGAGCTCAAAGTAATTTTTTTAGGGAAATGAATCAAATTAAAGTGCTCCAAATTCCACACAGAGTTTATTTGATGAATCTCTTCCTCTCATTCCGTTCTGTTGACAAGATGAACCGTCAGCTGGCAGCTTCAAGTTGCCTGGCATGACTACAGAATCAGTTTGCTGGGGCTGAATCCAAACACGAACCTGAACTTTACCAGTTCTGCTCCCTTTGTAAACAGATTTGGGTTGGCTGCCAACCATTTTTCAAAAGTAAATAAAATAGGGACTGCTAAATGCAAACATCTTTTCACACCAAAGTCTACCAAGCTGCATTCCACTGCAATGGATCACTACCAAACTTTTTGGAGTTGACACCCTAGTATTGCTTCACTTTAATCATACATTCAGTCAATAAGTAAACATTTCTTGAGTGCTTACCATGTGAAGCTGTACTGAGCACTGGGGACACAAAGAAACCAAAGAAACAATCTCTTCCCTCAAGGAATTAACATTTTATAATGGAGGAGAAAACATGGAAATACATAACTATACCTAGGATATTAATAGAGTAGATGGAGGGTAACATCAGAGGGAAAAACTTAAGTGTCTGGGGGTTTAGGGTGGATAGGACTAGGATTGGGGATTTCCTCCAGGAACCTCCATTTTGAGGGAGTGCCCAGGCCAGCCATGTTCACTCCATTTTTCTCCCACCTCCACCCCTACATCTTTGGACATCTCTGAACTCTGTGGGGATACCTTCTCCCAGTGCCAAGCTCCACTCTCTTCGGCTTTCATATCTTGTCTTTTTTTTTTTTTCCACTTTTTGGAGGGCAATTGGGGTTAAGTGACTTGCCCAAGGTCACATGGCTAGTTTTTGTGTTAAGTGTCTAAGGCTGGATTTGAACTCAGGTCCTCTTGACTCCAGGGCCGGTGCTCTATTCACTGCACCACCTAGCTGCCCCCTATATCTTGTCTGTTCCTATTAGGATGTAAGCTCCTTGAGGACAGTGTCTATATCTCTTTTTGCTTATATTTATCTTCCTATAGCTTCCATAGTGTTGGGCAAATAGTAAGTGCTTACTAAATGCTTTTTTTGGGGAGTCAACTTGACTAGCAGGGCCTCCAGCAGAGGGTGGAATTTGAGGGCAGTTTTTAAAGAAATGAGGGAAAGTTGGAGGCAGAATTCAGGAGGGAAAGCATTCCAGACATAGGGGGCAGCTAGCACTAAAGCACAGAGACAGAAGATTGAATGTTATATACTAAGAACAGTGATTAGGATGCTATAGTGTATATGGAGTGGAGTAAAGTTAAGGCACCTGGTAAGGTTGGAAGAGAAAAGGTAGTAAAGAAGTAGAAATACCAAACACAGGATCACATTTAATTTTGGAGGCAAAAGGGAGCTATTGGAGTTTAATGAGTAAGCTTTTTGAGAGTAGGGATTGTTTCTTTCTCTGTGTTGATATCTTCAATGACTGGCACATAGTTGTTGTGTAAATAAATGCTTGGTAATAGATTAGTGTTAACTGATCCATATTTATTTTCTAAAATGACAATTACTTTTGGATTTGAGAACTTTCAGAGTAGTTTGGGGTTCTTTCTGAGAAGAGTGACACCTCAGATAAACCAATAACCAGGGTTGGAAACATACTTTTCTCAACTCTAACTTGGACAGCATTAGATTTCTCCAACTCATGTGTCCAAGATCAGACACCATAGCTCAAATCTCCAGGCAATAATTATTCCATCACCCTGCAAAGGATGTTAATAGCTTGTACAACTTCTCACAGAAAGTCCTGTTTGCATTATAATAATTAACATGCATAAAGCACAAAAAACCTCTCTATATGTTATCTCATTTAAGCCTTACAGCATCCCAATGAGATGATATTTTTGTGATACAGGTGAAAATACTGAAGTTCAGAGAAGTTAAGAAATTTGCTCATGGTCACATAGCTCATAAGTATCATAGGCAGGATTTGAATTCATGTCTCCCTCACACCAAAACTGGGTTATCTCCTATGCAAGGCTTAATCTTTAAGAGGAGATAAATGCAAATGAAAGGTTATTTTGATAGATGAAAATCAAGTTAGACTATATGGCCTAGTTTGCATCCAAAGAATCGATTCTAAACCAATCCAAATACAATCCCCAAAGCATTGGCATTTACTAAGCAAAACATGACCAACTAGAATGGGTAGAGCACTAGACCTGGAATCAGGAGTTCAAATTTTACCTCAAACTCTTACTAGCTGAGTGATGCTGTGTAAGTCACTTAACCCTGTTTGCCTCAGTTTCCTCATCTGTAAAACAAGCTGGAGAAGGAAATGGTAAATCACTCCAGTATCTTTGCCAAGAAACTCCCCCAAAGGATCACTACAAGTCATATACAACTGAAAAATGACTGTTCAACAAGGTAAAACATGAGCTCCCAGGGGCTATTTCACTTCTGTCTCTGTATCTCCAGGGCTTAGCTAGGGCCTTGTCATCAATTAATTAAGAAACATATATTAAATGCTCACTATGGTCCACAGTGCCAGGATACAAAGAGAGATACAGAATTACAAAGAGATACAAAGAGGAGATACAATGAGAGAACAAAAAAAGTCTCCTCCCTCAAGCTTCACATATTCCACAGAAGAATATAAAATGTAAACTAAGTGGATACAATATAAATTCTGGATGGCAAGAGCACAGGATTTTTAATTGGGTGTATAGTTATGTTGAAATAGGGCACAGATGTTTCTATGGCCACAGAGAGGATCTAAAAAACAAATTTCATGTTTTGAGAAGATGAATTTAGGCTGGGAAGAGAAGGAAAAGGAAAGACACAGTGAATCCACTAGGGATCTCATTGCAAATGAGGATTTCGAGGCATTCTGGTCTTACTCATAGTGAGTTTAGAACATACTAGACTGGGGTGGGGGATCTACGTCCTCAATGCCACATGGGCATGTAGGTCCTCAATCATACCTCAAATCAGTCTCATTTGACTGAATCCAAACTTTCACAGAACAAATTTAGAGGGCTATGTGTGGCCTCAGGGCCACGTGTGACCTCGAGGCCACAAGTTCCCTATCAGAAGGCATTCTTGAATGGATGAAAGGCTAGACTAGATGATCTGAGGTTCCTTTAAGCTCAGAGATTCTAAGGTTCTGTGATGTATATTCTAGACTCGACTTTCAAAGAGATATATAAAAAATATTTTCTATGCACCCTGATTTTGGAGGGATTCCCTCCCTTTTGTGGTTCAGGTTTGTGATTTTTATTAGTGTAGGAAGCTCCTGGTGAAGGAAACCCCTTCACCAATGCATGCGGACAACTGCCCTTCCATTTAAATTCTTAAGAAAGTAGCCTAGGGAGAACTGATAGGTAAAATAACTATCCCAGGGTCACATAGTTGCTACATGTTAAAAGTAGGACTTGAACCCAGGCCTTCCTAATACTGAATTGAATTCTCTACTATATTACATAACTTTATCCTGGTTGCTCCTAAAAGCATAAAAGCAATCATTAAAGAATAGGTGGCCCTTATTTAGTATTTTCTTGGCTATGCTCTCCCTTCCCTCCATCCTTTATACCTCACCTCAGTACAAAAAAGGCTGGTTGATGACATCTATCTGAAAAAATCAATACCCCTTGCATGTAACCCTTGCACCGGAATCTTGAAATCTTAGTAGTATCTATCTACTTTATGTTATAACTCCCCAATAGCAGCCAATGACAACATTCTCTGAAATTCTGTTTAAAAGGAAAATTCTATGTGTGGTACTTACACAAATGAAATATTTATCCTATGGCAATTGTCCCTTGCAAATTTTGGACATAAAATCTTGATGAAGAATAAAAAAAGGGAGGAGAGAAGCATTGAAAAGTCTCATCTAATGCATAAAATATCATAAAATTATATGGCATTTTACTTGCATGTGTAAATTAAAATTTACTGAAAGGTCAAAGAACTGGGAGAGACTATTTTTTAGATGATTTAGAAAAATGAGAAGCAGGAGACCTGGAGTGCTGCCAGCCCAACACACAAATGGAAAACCTTGGGTATTATCTTTAGCCTGCACTGGGATACTTCATCTGTTAAAGGCCAGTCCAGCCTCATTTAACTAACTCCCACTTGATCCAAACCCCATGTGATCCAAATGAGGATCAGGCTCCTGCTGATTTCACATTGGAAGACTGACAGATGCTTTCATGCAAGGGTTTCTAGGACTTCCCTAATTGGAAAAAAAATCTTTTCCAGGGAACTGACAGCATTTGGACCAGAAAAGTACTGACTGTGGAAAAGAGAAACACCTGGGGAGGGAAATAATGCAATCTAATGTAGTCCAATTCAACAAGAATGAATGCCTACTACACTTTCAGTTCTGTATTAAAGTACTGTGTGCATTTGTGGGTGGGTGTGTAAGGGGATACAGAAGAAACATGCCTTCATTATCATCAGGGAACAAATATGTGGAGAAAATATGACCAAAAAAAAAAAAAGGTTTGGCAATCAGGGCTATCATTGCCTCAGTTCACTGCCCAGACAAAATAATGGTCAATGTGGATATATGTAGGGGTGCAGGAGGGGGGCCTTCTCAATGCCTACAGAAGAGAAGAGCTTAGTGTCTATCAATGTACTGAGTTCTCCCAGAATGGACATACTGAGTAACTGAAAAATATAATCTGAACCAACAACCCACAATTGACCTTCGATCCTTGCCATCCACCTTGGTTACCAAGAGATGTGACAAACTTAGCAATTAAAGGCACTGACTATCTAAAGCTAACTTGCTAAATGAATGTTAAAATGTTCCTGCAATTTTTTTAAAAATTGCTCAAATGCCACAGTGGGGGATCTGTCATTCCAGAGTTTTCTCTTTTCTCTTTCTCTTAACAAAAAGCCAGGCAGGTTCACCTTGAGCTCTATCTTTATCTTAGCACTCAGGGCTATAAAGTGTATCTTAATTTAAAACCCAATTACAAAGTGTAACAAATGCCATGGAATGATCCCTTCTTCAGAAGGCAAGAAGAAAAGGAGCAGACAGCAAAACACAAGCCCCTCCTTAGCACACGATTCCTAAAACACTGGGGGAGAAAATCCTGACTTTACTATCATTTCTCATTGTTTCTACTCTGGGGAACACTGCAGCCGCTTGACTTTACAGGTGAGTACAGTCTAAATACATCTTAGTGCATTTTGCATTCATAACTCTAAAGGCTTTCCTGATTTAAAGCTGCAATTATACAGAGGTAAGAGATAAAGACTCTGAGAAATTATCTCATTTCAGTTTAGGGAGAGAAAAAACTAGAACGTAGGTTAATGCTTGAGTGCGGTATTTCCACAGTTGTTTCACAAACCGTTTTGCAATATCCCTAATGTTTTCTCACATTACATGCTCTTCCGGGGGAAAAAACAGCTTGTGTTTTTGAAAGCAAGGAATAAAAATCTAACAAGCCTTAATGGCTGGTTTGTATGTTTGAATACTTTTTTTTTTTTACTATGTTGTACAGGACACAAAAATTTTCATTTGCCTTTCAAATAACAAATGATAGATTTTTTTTATTGCTACTAATTTAATTAAAAGTTTCCAAGAGACCCAAAATAAAACCAATTAGAATCCATTGAAGATCGCGACTCTATATTGCTTTCAAATGCAAAGCCATTTCATTTTTGGAGACAGCATTAGGATACTTGGATGCAAGACAGAACAGCCATTTTTGCCAACTTTTCCCATTACCAGAACTAAAAAATTTGATAGTTATTTTTGCTCTTATCTTTAATTACTGTCATAAAGCACTTCCTCATTGGTGAAACAGTCTTTCATTCATTCAAACATTTAGTAACCACCTACTATGTACAGTGATCTACATTGAGGCTAAAAATTTAAGAGGGAGCAGGCTACATTGAAAAGAATGGTGAACTAGGGAGTCATAGAGACATGGGTCTGAATCTCACCTCAGATTTTTATTAATTGTGAATCTGGCAAATCACTTTCCCTCACTGAGACTCAATTTTCATCCACAAAATGAGAATAATTCCTGTGGTACTTTACCTTATGGGGCTGTTATGAGGATCAAGGGAGGATTCATGTAAAGAACTTTGAAACATATGAGTCGACTAGTAATAATATTAACAATAATAATTTTAAGTGGCAGAGGTAGTGGTAATAGTAAGAAGAGTGTTAATAAGAAAGAGTAGACCTCCAGCAGTTTAGTTCAAAGTTTTGGAATTCTAAATGCTTATCTAATCAGTCACTAATCATTTATTAAGCATCTACTGCTTGCCAGTCATTGTGCTAAGCCCTGGGATACAAAAAGAAACAAAGACAGTCCCTGCTCTCGTATGGAGTTCATAATGCAATGGGGGGAGGGCGAAGGGGGGGGGAAGAAACAAGCAAACAAATATGTACAAACAAGCTATACACAGTAAAGATAGGAAATAATTTTACTTAAAAGAGGGAAAGGCACTAGAATTAAGAGAAGTTGGGAAAGGTCTCCTGTAGAAAATAAGATTTTAGTTGGGTCTTAGTGGAAACCAAGGAAGCCAGTAATCAGGCATGAGGAGAGCATTCCAGGCATGAGGGACAGCTAGAGAAAATGATTGGAGTGGAGAGATGGAGTGTCTTGTTTGTGGAATAGCCAGGAGGCCAGTGTCACTGGATCAAAGAGAACATGGTGGGGAGTAAGGTGTAAGAAGACTGGAAAGCTGGAGGGTAGAGGGGAGATAGGTTATGAAGGGCTTTGAATGCTAAACAGAGGATTTTGTTTTTGATCCTGGAGGCAATAAAGAGCTCCTGGAGTTTCTTGAGTAGGGAGGTGACATGGTCAGACCAGAGCTTTAGGAAAATCACTTTGATGACTGAATGGAGGATAGATTGGAACTTGAGGCAGTCAGACCCACCAACAGGCAACTGCAGTAATCCAAGCATGAGGTGATGAAGGCCTACACCAGGGTGGTGGCTGTATGAGCAAAGAAAAGAGGGCATATTCAAGAAGTGTTGGACAGGTGAAATTGACAGGCCTTGGCATTAGATTGGATGTGAGGGGTGAGAGATAGTGAGGAGTTGAGAATGACACTTAGATTGCAAATCTGTGGGGCTGGGTGGATGGTATTGCCCTCCATGGAAATAGGGAAATAATGAGTTGGGGAGGGTTTAGGGTGAACGAAAATGAGTTCTGTTTTGGACAGGTTGAATTTAAGATATCTACTGGAATCCAGATCAGGATGACTGAAAGAGTTGGAAATGCAAGATTTCTTCCCCCTGCCCCCAACATTCTCACTTCCTAATCACTTCAAAAATAATCTAAGCAAGAGTGAATATTATTCATATGGTTAGAATAACAACAAATGTTTTTTATTGGTCACTCAGAAGTGATAGTATAAATAAGAAACTGTGAAGAGATCACAATGTATAGGATACTGTATGCTCTGTTTCCAGAGACATGAAAGAAATTTGTGCATGCAATATTTCTCACAATTGAAGTGTGGGATGTGGGGGGAGGGGAGTAGGTCTCTGGGTGTGTGGGGGGGAATGCATATTAACATAATGGGATTCAGCATGGAAGACCATCTGTTTTAATTGAGCAAGCTTATTCGAATGATGCTTTGCACCACTAATCTTGTTTAGATTAATGTTAATGTTCTATTAAAAGGTAGTTTATCATCTCACAACACCAAGTGAAAGTAATCACAGCAGCATTTCTATCTTTCAAGCATATACAGAAGCAGAGAGATAGGTTGTTCATTCCTGGGCTAGCATAGCACCACTATCAAGTCTTTGGAGAAAGAGAAGGCCAAGCAGGTCATTTGACTGGATTAGAGCTAAGAATGCCCACAAAAGTTGCATGCTTCCTTTTGCTTCTTATTCCACAATCAAGGAGTTTAAAGTGGTCAAGGCTAGGGGAAGATTTCTACTTGTCTTTGGTGGGGATTCTTCCCTCCAGTGCTGAGAAGGGAGAATGAACCTCAGATGATTTCTCATCAGACACTGTCATTCTAAGAACACACTCTCTCTTTCTCTCTCTCTCTCTCTGTCTCTCTCTCTGTCTCTGTCTCTGTCTCTCTCTCTCACTCTCACTCTCTCTCTCTGTCTCTGTCCTTAATTCTTTCCCATTAGCAATAATCACAAGTGTGAGTCTAAGGATTCATTAGAGGCATGGAATCTGTGCTGAATGTTTGGAGTCAAAATAACTCAGTATGGGCAACCATGATGCCTTCTCTCAAAATGGGTCTCCAAAGGTATTCTGGGTACAGAAGGTAGAAGGTTACCCCATCTCCTAGAGCCAGAAGTGGACAGTGAAACTGAGATTCAGGTTGCTCAATCTGGCAGGTATGTGTGTACGTGTGTGAGTGTGTGTGTTGTTGATGATCAATTCCAAAGGTGGTTTACAAACAAATTCTATATAACCTGTCCCCTCTTTTTACCAAACTTCCCTTTCCTCAATAAAGAATATAAAGAGTCAAAGGAATAAGCAATATGTATGTCTTGTTACATACTTGGCAGACTTTAGGTGGATGGAGAGGCAACAATTAGCAACTGCCCTAGAAAGCACTAAGGGTTAATTGAGGAGGGATTCCCAACTTCAGTGATGTCCCTGGGTATTCCTAAAATACAGCTTTTATCATTGTCACTTCCCTGCTCAAAAATTCTAATATCTCACCCTTGCCTATGCAATACTAATACTGACAATAATAGTAAAGAGCATTAAGATATTAAGATTTTCAAAGAATTTTACATATGTTAGTGATCTTCACAACAACTCTGTGAGATAGGTATTATTATTATCCTGATTTTATAGATCAGGAAACTGAGGTTAAGAAAGGTTAAGTGACTTGCTTAGGATCACACAGCAAGCATGTAAGGAAGGATTCAAATTCAGTTTCCTGATCCCAAGATTTGTACTTTTAACTGCTATGTTATTTAGCTATCACCAGACTCTTTGTTATCACATTTAACTATCTACAGAAGTGAATTATAAATACCATGCCAGTCTTATTTCACACTCCTTCCCAACATGCATCTTTCACTTGAGCTAAGCTGATCAGGTCCAATTCACTTCTAACTCCCACCTCTCTGTACTGCCTGCCCATGAGCTCATCATTCCCTCTTAATTTTTGTTTGAAGAATGGTCTTTGGTGAAGAATATTTTTCCTCATTCTTAGTACCTACCTAAACCCACCCATCCTTCTAGATTTTGCCTAAATAGTCCTTCCATTCAACTTTCTTGTCTCTGTCTCTCTCTCTCTCTGTCTCTCTCTCTTTCTCTGTCTCTGTCTCTCTTTCTCTGTCTCTGTCTGTCTGTCTGTCTGTCTGTCTCTCTCTATCTGTCTCCCCCCCCAAAGCATGTAGGGAGAAGTCACAATTCCCCAAAGAAGAAGAACCCCTGCAATCACAGTCAACATTCAGTCTGTGGGAAGGTCATATAGCAGAAAGAGTGCTGGATTTAGAATTGGGGAGTTGGTTTGGCATTTTACTACCAGCTCTCTGAATTTGGGCAAGTCACTTCTCTGTGAGCTTCAGTTCCTAATCTGTAAAATAAGGGAACCGAACCAGATGACTTCTGTGATTCTCTCCAGATCTAAATCTTTGACCCTATTATTTATGAGACTCAAGAAAACCTAGACTAACTTTTCTGCCATGGGATGGAAACTCCATGCCTATCCCAGGAAAACGTTATGCTCCCACTGGGTATTCAAAGTCCCATTGAATATCACCTCTCAGAACAAGTATAAATAAAAGACATTTTGTATTAAACGCTGTTGATGTGCTTCTGTAAGTGAGTCTTTATTCACAGAGAACACACATACCTTTCTTAACGGTGCATTTAAAATTCAAACTGTTCGGAATTTCTTTATCAAATGCTTGTGAACCTAGGAAAATGATCTATTTAATTTACTATTAGCTCACCTCTGGATACATTAGAGACTGATTTCTTCATACATGACATGCCTTTCTCTATAGGCACCAGTTCCAGTTACAAGGATGTTAGGCATCCTCACTCTGAATCTTCAGTTTCACTCCACACAGCTGCAGTTTGGGATCAGACATGAGATCCCTAGAAGATATGCATAGCTATACTATGACACTTCAGAAGGATGTATGATGTAGAAAAGTAGAATGTACTGATTACTTTGTGAGTAAAATGCACACCAAGACACCACAGTTACTGATTGTATATCTATATCTACCTATCTAATATTATATGTGTATGTGTGTGTTTAAGTTCTCACAAAGTTTGATTTAAGATGCAGATTCTACCTTGGCATTATCTCTTGCATCCTCCCCCTCTTCCCTATTTCCACTGACACCACCTCATATAGGTACTCCCAACTCTCCTTTCTTCCTCCTCTCTAATGCATTCTTTATTTTGCTATCAAACTACTTTGCCTTATTGATAGATCAGGCAATTTCAAGTTTCTGTTAAAAAAAAAAAAACAAACCTTTAATGTTTCCCTATTATCTCATGACTTCAAATTCCTTTGCCTAGAATTCAACCCCCTCCATAATCTGGAGTCATTCTACTCTCTCTCTCTCTCTCTCTCTCTCTCTCTCTCTCTCTCTCTCTCTCTCTCTCTCTCTCTCTCTCTCTCTCTCTCTCTCTCTCTGTCTCTCTCTGTCTCTCTCTGTCTTTCTGTCTCTCTTTCTCTCTCTCTCTCCTTCCCCGCTCCCTCCCTCTTTCTTTCTCCTCTGAAACAATTAAATAGCATACTTCTATTTTCTCCAGTCAAACTATTCCTTGCCACTGAAACATTCTCTAATCTTTTTTTCTCCCTCAATTCTTTTACTGTTTTCCTCAGTTACTTATTATTCCTGAAATTCTCCCATTTCTTGCCTCATTCAGCCTCTTTCTTCAGAGCTCAGTTACAAATGCTAACTCTTATCCACTTAGACTCTAAGCTTTAGATTGGCAGAGGCCATGTGTTAATTGAGTTTTGTATTCCCCACCACCTAGCCTCCACCTCTGAGGTTATTACTCTTAATGTAATTAATAATTATATTATTACTCTTGTGTGTAATAAGCATTCTTTAAAAAATGAATTCCATGGGGGTTCCAGGAGGAGGTGCTCTATCTTCTTTACTATATGTATACCATTAAGCATACTGGGGGCTCTCAACCTTGGATATGGAGGAATAGGATGAAGTCAAAATTTTCCTATGGATTAAGACCAAATAAGATACTTCTTAATGAAAGACATATCTAGTGAGCAAAACATGGGGGAAAGTACAAAGTTAAGATATCAGAACCTTTTTCTTTGCTAATTTGAAAACCCTGAAATTCTTTAAAAGAAAATTCAATCATTTAGTTTTCTTCTCATCAAAGAGCTGACAGAGAAATTTCTAGGAAGTCCACCCTATTACTTCCACAGAGATGCTCTGAAGCCTATCTGTCATTCTAAAATGGAACATCATACATAATTAGAACCAAACTACATAAGAAAATACAAGGAATGAAGTCAATTTTGTAAAGCTACGGGGGAAAAACTTTTAAGGATTAATATATAATGAATATAAGTATATTGTATATTATGTATGCAAGTATAGTATATACAAATACAATATATACTTTTATAATATATTCAAGTAGAGTATATAATGTATATATGTAGACAGAGAAACAGTGAGAAACAAAAAAAGAGATACACACTGATCTATATTGTATATACTTTTATAATATATTTAAGTAGACCATATAATGTATATATTATATAATGCACACAAGTATTTATATACATATATGCATATATACATATATGAATGCATGCATACATACATATGTATATCACATCTGCCTGGAAATTGGAGATACAGAGCTCCTTTGAAAATCAGGGTGAAGATATAGATCATGGCTCATCACCTCCCACCTATAAGAAAAATACCATCAAGGGTATAGATCGACTCCTAAAAATCTTTCTTTTGACCTTAGTTGCCAGTTTATCAAGTCCCCTTACCATCTCCTGTGAACTAGTAAAGGTTTAATATTTGTCTTGGCTCATTTCATTTAGCTTTACTTTCTTTTGATTCTTACCCTCTCTCCTTCAACCTTCTTGTATCTTTGGAAATGAAATATACAGTAATATATAGTGGGTAGTTAAAGAAAGGGACTATGATTGAAGCAGTTGAAGGTATATGAGTGGAAGCACAGGACAGTACACTATTTCATACTTGAGCTTGTATTGATTTAATTATTATTGCCAGAGCAATAACAAGAAATGGAAAGTTGTGGGGCTGGGGGAAGGGACCACCTAGAGAAAGTAGGTTAGGTGAGTTTTCATTTACTCAACCATCAGTCAGGACATCTGAGCCCCTGGGCAGATTCCCAAAGATGAGTGGATTAATTCCCTCTTGAGGTCCATGAGAAATGATCTCTGAAGGTCAAAATAGGGATGAGAGAATCTGTTCCTAAAAAACAAGATCTGCTGGAAAACTACTAGATTGACTAAAAGAGAGCAAATAGCTTTCCAGTTTAAATGGAGTGGAAACTTTTGGAGTTGATTATTCTTCTACTTCCTATACAAATCATTTTTAACCTTTGCCTCTAACTACAGTTAACCTTTAACTTAGTGTTACCATTTTACTGCCCACTACGTAATTTTTTTGAGCCCCAGCTTCCTCATTTAGCAAACAAGATGGGTACAGTAGACCACCAAGGTCCCCTTCTAGCCCTCAGGGGAGGTGATTCTATATTCTCTGTGCACATCTGTATTGCCTCCCATAGCTTGGAAACTTTTGGAGGGAAGAGTTGAGTTTGTCACCTACTTTATCTATTACCTAGCTTGCATGTACCCAGATGAAAAGACTCTTCACAAATGCTTTCTGATGATGTCAAGAAGGCAGAAAACCTGAATTATATACCTTTCAAGTATGCCAAGGGCATATCAGACATCCTAAACCTCAGGAATCCAATAGAAAACCTATCTAATTCCAGGCTGTGGGCTACCTCATATCTTTAGCAAAAAGCTATTCTTCTAGACCAATTAGTGGTAGACTCAAATCAGTAGAGTTGATCGATAACCTGTCTGCTCCTACCATTGTGTAATTGACACTGCCAAGTGCCATGTTAGTGGACTTAGGTCAGTTAGGAATTACAATTGGGGATGAACATAGTTAATTATATGATTAAATTTATATCACCCCCCCCTACACACACATAGATTTCTTATCATGGGGCCCATTACAGAAAAAAAAATGAACAAGCAAAAAACCAAAACTTGGATAGTTCTACCTTAAATCTTATCCATAACTTCTCATCAGGCCTTCTTATATAACTCCTGAAACTTTCCATGTTTGGAGATATAGGTCTCCCATGCGGCAGAAACATAAATCAGGCCAGATGCCATGTATGTGCTAACCTATCAACATTACTGATTAAAAAGAAGTACCCCTTAACGTAACTCTGAAGAAGACAAAGATTGTATACCAGCCTCTTAGCACCCTTGGTCAGCACTCTTACCATCTTACCAGTGTTCTATCACCATAGTTCATTCCTGATATTAGTCTATGTATGTATGTATGTATGTATGTATGTATGTATGTATGTATGTATCTCTCTATTTCTTCAGAGATCACAGCTTTGACCTGCTGTTTCCAAACTGGGTTGGTTTGATCCTCCTTAGGCAGTCTCCCAGGGTAGGGGTGGGGGATATCACAGGGCATCTAGGTATCTCAGTCTAGATTTAATGTTGGGCCTGGAGTCAGGAAGACCTGAGTTCAAAGCCAGATTTGACTGTGTGACTCTGGGCAAGTCACTTAACCTCTGCCTCAGTTATTTCAACTGTAACATGGTTATGATAATAGCATCGACTTTTCAGGGTTCTTGTGAGCATTAAATGAAAAAATATTTGTAAAGCACTTAAGAGGGTTGGACTTCCTTGGCTGAACTAATTAAGAGATACCAAGATTAGCTTAGTAGAGTTCACCTCAGAACTTGGGAAAAGAAGGAACCCACTAGTCTCAGCCTCCTGAGTAGTAGGAATTACAGGCACATACCACCCACACAGCCTTCCTCCCTTGATATGATCACCAATACCATATTAAACTTAGAGTTCACTACTACTGCAACATGCCTGTTTTGTTTCTCATGACCTTAATAGCTAAAGTTCCAGCTCACCAACCCTCCAATGAGCCAGCTAGCTAATCTGATGACCCATTCCTCCACTCCTTCCCCAACCTCAAATACTAATGGTAGGGGACTAGAAGCTTGATCATTTGTCGCATATGCAAATTTTAAGTGTGGCCCTTGAAGGATAATATCCTTCAAAGAATACTGGTCTTATAAATTAGAAGACATGGGTTTGAGTCCCAGTTCTGACACTTCTTAGTTACATAGCTATGAGCATATTAAACCCCCAGAATCAGAAACAACTGTAAAAGAAGAAGAATATTTGCATTACTTACCCCAGAGAATGGTTATGCAAAAATTACTTTGTAAACTTTTATATCTTTTTACATTAATTAGCTGTATAAACACAAAGAATTGTGGTCACTTAATCTATTAATGATTCTAAGGGTAGACAAAGAGGACATCATGATGAGAGATGGAGAGGAAAGATATAGGCATTGGCACCAACCAGGTGATCATTTCCTTTGCTTATTTGTAGGGTCAACCCTGATGGGTGACTTTATTAATATTGGTCCACACTCTGATCAATATTACCTAGAGTGCTGGATTTAGGGTCAATAAATCCTGGAAGACCTGGAACCAAATCCATCCTGAGATGCTTATGGGATGAGTGACCCTCTGCATACTGCTTAGCCTCTTTGAGCCTCAGTTGTAAAATGAGAATAATGCTATCAATTTAACAGAGTTGTTAGTAAGGAAAGCACTCTGTAAAACTTAAAGCTGTTTATAAGTGTGGATTATTTCCCTCACTATCTTTGGGAAGTGGATAAAGTTAAAATGCTAGGGAGAACTTCCTACAAAGCAGTGAGGACCCGTTCTATTGTTCATCCACCCTTGCAAGAGTGGTAAAGACCCTCCTTCTCTCCCCATCCCACCCTGAGAATCAGCTATTATTTCTATCTAAGCAGAAGAGGGGATCTCTGAAGTGGAGTGTCACATGATTACTGTCTTAGATTGTTTACTAAATATCCTGAGAGAAAAGGAGGAGATTCACAATATAGAGAACTGACCATGGCACGGTCACTTTATATATGTTTTCAGCATATTATGATATGTTACAATTCACATGTTACCTGATTAAGTAGATTTATTAATTATATTATCTGATTTTAACTAAACCAATTGTCACAAACCAGACTAGCAACTTAAAACTATTCCTACAAAGAAACAACAGATTTAAGATAATAATAACAATAACATAATTGAACCACAAGAAAACAAGAGAGCTGACATTTCTTCTAATCCTAGCACAAGCTGCTCGCCAGTCACATTATTAGGCAAAATCAATTATGATCTAATCTGATTGGACAAGTTACTCCCCAAACTGAAATTATCAAGAAGATTATTTGAAACACAGGAACAAAAGAATAAGGGCTAGCGAGTTGGCCTTAAAACCAGCAAGATTTGGGTTCAAATCCTGCCTCTGACACAAACTGGCTATCACTCTAGGCAAGTCATTTGGTCTCTCAGTGCTTTAGGCAACTCTCTAAGACCCTAAATTTCAGAGAAGGGGCCAACTTTCATTGGTACAGGAAAATAATGGACTCAGTTCCTATCCCTTATTGCTATCATCAATGATAAACCTCACCCTAAGTGTATATTGTACCTTGAGATATTAACTATTGATTGTATAAAGCTATCCACATTTGCAAGATAGTTAAAAACTAATCTTCTGTTGCTAACTACCATGTAGGTCACCCTTAAAAATTCTCATAACTGTACACTTAAAAATCTTGGAAACAATTTTCTAAGTCATCTAAAAACTTCCACATGAAGTATTTCTATTGATTTTGAACTCACTTGTTAAACATACAGAATATTAGTTACTATAACATCAGCTAACATTTATATAGTTTATAACCATTACTCTATGCCAGGCACTGTGCCAAGCATTTTACAATTATTATATTATTTATTTCTGACAACAACCCCAGGAGGTAGGTGCTACTATTATCCCTATTTTCCAGGTGAGGAAATTGGGGCAATAGAAGTTAAATGACTTGTTTGAGGTCACACAGTGTCATGGTAAAGGGAATCTGAAGGTCATTCCTGCCCCTTAATAAGCCTAAATTGAAGTGAGGACCTTCCCTGATTTGAAAATAAACTCTGCTCCCTAATAGGCTGAATGTGGTCACATGGAGCCTGTGGTGGGAAGAGTTTGCTGAAGCATGGAACAGAAGCCACAGGAAGCTGGGAGTCAGAGCCAGATAGACAGTGGGAGAGAGAAGATGATCAGCCAAGGAGTTCAGTAAGGCTTGTGAGTAAAATACTGGTCAAATATTGGTTTGTGGGGAGGCTAAAGGATGGTGTGGCTCTCTGCTACATTGTGATACATTAACTTCTCTGTTGCTATGATGGATTTATTTTCCTGGTGTTGGGATTTGGTTTTCTGGTGCCTGAATTAATGTTTTGCTTCTGTCTGCTCTCTGGAGAGTTTGCTATATTTTACAATTGAGCATCATGTGGGGATATTTATAGTCATGGTTGGGATATTTACAGTGACCATCAGTGGTGTAAATATTGCATTGATGCTACACACAGCTAGTGAGTTCTTTAGGCCATATTTAACTCAGATCTTCCTATTTTAGGCTCAGTGCTCTGTCCACCTAGTCACCTCCAAGAAAAACTACCACTTTCAATTAGTCATCAAAAATGATTGATATTGAGGAAGATGGAAATGTGTTAGCTAGATTTCAATAAAAACCAAACCACAAACTTTTTGCATAACAGGTAGATGGAACTGAAGAAGGGGACTAATGATTTAATGAATATAGCCAAAGATAGACTTCTTTTCCTTAGCATCTGTTTTCCTTAGCCAGAGAAACCCATTATTTGTTTTGACTGTCCCACTGCTATTAGAGTCATTCAGAACAAGTATCAGAATAACCTTAACTTAGGTCCAGATCTTTGAATTGCTTAGTTACAAAGTATTAAACCAATACTTTCAAGAAATAATGAGGCATATTCAATCATATTACACAGGCATTTATTATCACATTGATCTCACTAAATTATTCATAATAATATATTATCATGAAAGCAGAAAAAAGGTTTTTGAGCCATAAAATAACATTTTTAGAAATATTATTTGTTTCATCCTCAATTTTTAAAATTTCTATTTTTGTATTTTATAATTAACAAAAATATTAGTACTATAGTACATATATATTAGGGCATGTGGCTGGTTTAATGAATAAAGTATTGGGCCTGGAGTCAGGAAGACTCCTCTTCCTGAGTTAAAATCTGACTTCAGATACTTACAAGTTCTGTGACCCTGGGCGAGTTTACTTAACCCTGTTTACCTCAGTTTTCTCATCTATAAAATGAACTGGAGAAGGAACTGGCAAGCCACTACAGTATCTTTGCCAAGAAAACCTCAAAGGGGGTCACAAAGAGTTAGACATGACTCAACAACAATATGTAGATTATTTATAAATAAATCAATATACTAACCTTGGGGTTATGAGATCAAATATGTTTAAATATCATTGGCCTAGGGGAACCTCAGTTCAAGGTGTAAACTTAAAAGGGAATTCTTTTGCCTTTTCCTCTTTGGCTGCTAGAATATATTTTGCTAGCCTTCAGCACTGGAAGACATTTTGAAGACCTTTTTTCCAATGACATTGTCTCAGGTTTCCTTTGACTCTCTCTTTTCTTCTACAACCACTATCTATTCTGCCTCTTTTATAATGGCCCCATTGGACTAGGCTGGGTTGCAGTGCGGGGATGGGGGAAGGAAATCACATCACAGAGTTAGTGTTCATCAATGTGAATTGATTTAATTACAAATTACTATTTAACCAATAGATTCTAGGATAAATATATATTTAAAAACTCAGTAGGAGGGAGTGCCCTGACTCAGAGATATGACTCATTTACTTTAAAGCTAACAGATCCTTGGAAATGTGCATCAGCTATTTGGTACTAAACCAATGCAGATTATTTATTTTCTAGATGAATTTGTTAGGAAGTTTTAGTCTGTGGCTGGATATTAGAACATTGTAGAATCACAGAGCTGGAGAGGGCATGAAAGATTATGTGGTACAATCTTTTTTTTATTGGTGAGAAAACTGAGACCCAGAGAGGGAAGGGGAAAATACTTGCCTAAGACATTGTTTAGTTCCATTAGAATCATAGGATTATAGATTTAGAACTGTAAAGGGACCTTGGAGGCTACACTCATCATTTTACAGATGAGGAAATTGAGGTCCAGAGAGATAAGTGACTCACTCAGGGTCATACAACTATTAAGTACCCAAAGTGGGATTTGAAGTTAAATTCCAGTCCCATTCTGCCATACTGCCTCTTTAGCATGGAGACAACACACATTCAACTGTATGTGGGCAGATGAGAAAGGCTCCATTCAGCTATTGTTTTAAAGTTTTAATTCACTGTTGGTGGTAAACTTTTCACTAAAATACACAGATGGTCCTGCCTGAACTTGTTAATGAAAAAACTCTCACACGGCTACAAAAACAGACGTGATCATCTGTTTTCCAACATTTTGAAAAAAATCTACAGAGGTGTAAGGTGCTACGCAAATGAGAATAATTAGCTTGTGCCATCTGTGAAAACTTAAAAAAAACTCCACACATATCCAAACCACACCTCCTTCTCCCTCCCCCTTCCCTGGCTCTACAATCATGAGTATTATATGGAACCCATCAAAAAGTATGGAGTTAATAACTTTTCAATTTATTTTGACCTTCTGTTCTAATTTACTTAAGAAACTACAATACTAGCAGTGACTTACACCCCTTTTCCCCTCCTAATTAGCAAGCAATAAAAAATGTCATTAAAAAGTAATAAGTCTAAAGCTTCCTGACAATCCTCTGATTAATTTTGCAGATTGTAAAGCACTTTGGAAACTACTTGGCTGGGTCACCAGTTTTATCCATTTGCTCTCAAGCTCTTGGTGAGGGAAGGCCCAAGAATGCCTGAACATTGGAATTTACGTATCGATCAGATCATGTTTCATGCATTAGTAGCACTGCAGTGGTGGCTTGTTAACTCTTAGTTGGCAGGAATGCTGTTTTTATAGACCTTTTCATTCTTTTATTCATGTGAGCACTGTGTGTGTTCATTTGCAAGGGAGTATGGATATGTCTAATGGGACAAGATAATTATATTTTGGTTCAATTCAATTCTGTTTAACAAACATTTATTGCACCTATTTTGCATGAGGCTCAGTGTTAAGCAATTTGGATGTTCAAATATTGAAATGGATGTGAGTCTCACTGGGAGTTCCCTCCAGGGATGTAGATTGTGACCCTTCCAAGCCTTCCTATCACATATGACTATCAAGCATGTCCTCTGGAAAGTTTACCACAGGGAGAGTCTAACCTTGGGGTATTTCTCCATTTCTTCTGATATCATAAAGATAAAAATGGAGCACTTTGGTCATATATCTGCTTTCCTTCACTCTCAACGAATGACCAGCGCACTTTCTCTTTCTGTCATCCAATTTTTTGCTGACATCTTTTACTCCCATTCTAGAAGGTTGTCCATTGATTATATCCTGAAATCTTTTTATATAACATGAGTTGTTCCATTTCCCTCTGTATGATGCTCATCTTTAGTGCTTCAAACGAAGTAGTTTTCCAGGTCTCATGGATATATTACAACACCAGTAAAATGTTTATATTGAAAATATAGGGGGTGGTTAGATGGTACAGTGAATAGAGCACCGGCCCTGGAGTCAGGAGGACCTGAGTTCAAATCCGGCCTCAGACACGTAACACAAAAACTAGCCATGTGACCTTGGGTAAGTCACTTAATCCCAACTGCCCTCCAAAAAGCAAAAAAAAAAAAAAAAAAGGAAAATATGGGCCTTAGATGCTATTCGAAGTTCAAGGGTGCATTTTTCATGGATTACAAAGCACTTACATATTTATCTCTTGGAGAATGGGGGTGGAATAGGGATACAAATTAAAACTGAAGTAATTTCTTCCCCCAAAGAACTTAGATTCTACTTAAATTTCTGTAGTATGTTAAGTATCATCATCATTTCTATGATGTTGGTAGTGCATACATTATTATCCTCTGCTTTGAAGAGGAGTTAACTGAGGTTTTGAGACTTGTCCAAGGTCACATACAGTAAATCTTGAATTTAGAGCTGGGTCTTGAATCCAAACAGTTCTACTCTAAGATCAGTGCTTGTCCACTACCCTACATTGGCTGAAATTTTACCCTTAGTAATTCATTTGCTGTTATTACTATACTAACTTTCCAGGCATCCTTTTTCAAAATGCAAATACCTTTGGTAAGGGTGGTCAAACATTAGGATGCTTTGGTCACCCATACCAAAGCATGCCATAGTGTTAATGCTAGTCTGCCATATACTATGTACTATTGGAATATAGTAGCTAACATATTTTTTGGTGGGGGTGGTGGTAATGATTGTGATTTTGTGTGTGTGTGCTTCCTCTTCCTCTTCTCCCCACTTCTGCCAGTGACAAATATGAATGATGTTCCTGAGACTAATTAGGCTCTAAATATTACTTACATCCAAGGGCTTCAAAAATTCTTATCCTTTCTATAGGATAAACCGTAGTCAGTGCTTAAGTGGAACATCTCTCAGCTCTTCTCTCTCTCTCTCTAAAGTGTTATCATTTTAATAGTTTTCCATTTATATTTAAGGAAAACAAATCAACAATGGAAAATTGCCAGTACTCTAGAGAGCTCTAACAGGAGTGCTGTTCTCCTATGTTAAGTGACAAGCAGCCTGATATAGTGTAGAGGGGGAAAAAACCTGGTCTGGGAGTTGAGAGGTAGATTCCAATCTTAGCTCCACTATTAAGTGGTTGTGAAACTCTGGGTAACTAATTTCCTACTTCTGGATCTTAGTTTCTTTATTAGTTAAATAAAAGTGAGCTCTAATATTCCCTGATTTCCTATATTCCTGGGACAGGCACCGACTGGGCCTATGATTTCAATGGTATAGGTAACTGCAAAACGAGGAAAACTCTTCTACCAATGCATGTGACATCTTCTCTGCAATTTAGTCTTATAGAGTTACCTAGAACATGGAGTGATTAAGAGAATTGCTCAGAATCACAGAGCCATTATGTGTTAGAGGTGGTTTTGGGGTCAGCTTGCCATCAACTTTACCATTCTGTCTCTCATAATTAGGGCCATGTATTGGCTTATAAGCTCTCTTTATTTTCCTTGCTTAGTCTTATAGCCAAGTCCCAGCCTCATACATAGGTAGGATAATCAGGTATTTCCCCCTCGGGGCCCTCAACCCAAATAAAAATCTCTCTCTTGCACCCCTAAGTGAAATCCTCTCAGCACCTAATATTCTATTATTAGTGATTGAACCCTTTGGGTTAAGATGCGGTCACCAGAAGTCATAGAATTGGGGACTGTCAGGGTCAAAAGGGATCTCAGAGATCAACTAATTGGATACCTTCATTTTACAGATAAGAAAACTGAGACTTAAAGGGGAAAAGCACTTTTCCCCACAAACCTACATCACATATGGTGATGACAGAACTAATGTTAAATGACATTAAATGTTAGATGAATTAATGTTAAATGAACTAATGTTAAAAGCCAAGTCTCCTGACTTCCCACTCAGTGCTATTTCTCTATATTTTTACATACTCTCTTTTAAAATACAAACCATCTCAGGAAAAGGAAACATAACTATTTATTCTTTAAAAAAGCATTTTTTGGAGGCCTGGTAGGTGTATGATTGTCTATAGACAGTAGAAAAGAGGCTACTACTGGAATGGAAATTGACATGGATCGCAGGAATGGAAGTTCATTGGGAGTAGAGTGAAGGTTGGGAAGTGGTTAAAGCTGTACCAGGGAGGGCAAACTTGTCTGGATGCCGTAGCACTAGACTCTTAGTGAAGGTAGCATGACAGTATAGGATATTATGGATCAGTGAATAAAGGGAATGTACCAAGTCTGTGGAAAGGCTTCTTCTAGGAGTCAACATATAGCCCAGATAGTCAATATGTTCTTTCTATCTACTGACATTACAAATACACTCCTGTTCCTTTCTCAAAGAGCTTACCTCCATCACAGCTCTGCTACCATACCACTCTTGGTATAGTAACTTCTCAGTAACTTCTGTAGATACTGGACAGCAAGAGTCAAAGAAAAGGCTGACATCTTATTAAGAGGCCGCATGTGGGTTTGATTGGGAACTCTCTTTATAATAAGTCCCATTAGATGAAAGCTGCTTAGCTTTTCTCTTAGATAATTCCAGGAAGGGGTGGGCTGGAAAAGCCTACTCCACATTCTTCACAATGTGCTTAGCAGAAAGATTATCTCACACCATGGAGCCCATTTTCACAAAGAGGGAAGGAAACATGAACACTAATGACAGAGATGCAAACATAACCTATTTGGCATAGGGAGGAGAGAAGGATAGAGATGGGGATAAAAGACCTTCATTAGGATCATAGATTTAGAGGGACTTTAGAGGGCACTCTCTTGTTTTACAGAGGAGGAAACAGAGGCCCAGAGGACTTAAATGACTTGTCAAGAGTCACACAGCTAGTGTGACTACAATTTTACTATACCATTCTGCCTTCTCATTAGGTGAAGCAGTGTGATATAGAAGAAAGAACACATTAGAAAGCAGGTACCCTCAGTTCTAATGCCTTCTTTTCAACTTACTAGCTTGGGAAAGTCAGTTAATTTTTCTCTGTCTTGTGATGGAATAACCTTTCTCTTGCTCTTGTTGGGAATTATATATTATATACTTTTTAGATTAAAAAAGACCATAAACTTCCCCTTTTGTAAGTGGATATTTTAGTTGCTGAAAGAAATATAAAAAAGAATATTTGTGCTTTAAAAACTGATAAAATCAACTTACGAAGAAAGACAGTCTCTCAGATAAAATGTTGAGAAGAGACACAGAGTGTTTTGAAGCTCAGAGAGAAAAATACTCCTCAGATGAATGAAATGAGAGGAGCTGTTTGAAGGTAAAGACTGAAGTAATGATGACTTCAGGGCATTGTGGCCCATCACATTCATTTGTGTGCAACTCATTCGAGAGTTTTGAAGTTTATAACTGAGAAATTGTCAATTAAACTACTGTTTGGGGAAATATAGGAAGATTATTACCTAACCAAAATGTCGATTTCCAGAGTTTTACCTCATCAGTTAGAGATGAACCATTGCTTAGAAGTCTGCACTTATTTGAGTAGAAGCCAAAGAGATAAAAATTATAGGGAGAGATGGGGTGAGAGAGAGACAGAGAGACAGAGAGAGAAAGAGAGAGACAGAGAGAGAGAGAGAGAGAGAGAGAGAGAGAGAGAGAGA